>NC_069502.1:590983029-591283029 GCF_027579735.1 Bombina bombina
AGGGGTTAAAAATAATATGCAGGGGTCAGCGATAGCGGGGGCGGCAGAATAGGGGTTAATAAGTGTAAGGTTAGGGGTGTTTAGACTCGGGGTACATGTTAGGGTGTTAGGTGCAGACGTAGGAAGTGTTTCCCCATAGACAACAATGGGGCTGCGTTAGGAGCTGAACGCGGCTTTTTTGCAGGTGTTAGGTTTTTTTTGCAGCTCAAACAGCCCCATTGTTTCCTATGGGGGAATCGTGCATGAGCACGTTTTTGAGGCTGGCCGCGTCCGTAAGCAACTCTGGTATCGAGAGTTGAAGTTGCGTTAAATATGCTCTACGCTCCTTTTTTGGAGCCTAACACAGCCATTCTGTGGACTCTCAATACCAGAGTTATTTTAAAGGTGCGGCCAGAAAAAAGCCAGCGTTAGCTACGCGGGTCGTTACCGACAAAACTCTAAATCTAGCCGTTATATTGCTTGTTTTGTATTCTCTTGTAATTGTGTTATTTACCATATTAGTTATAAGAAGTCATATAGCTTTGTCTGCAGAAAAGTATGCCTTATTGTATTAGTACACATTATAGTTTATGTACATAAACAAAGTAACCCTCTAGATAAGCCCTAATCTAAAAAAAACAAAAACCTAACACTAATCCCAGAATATCTACTCATGGTTCCAATCAGCCAATAGGATTCCAGTAGGTCTCATCCTACTGTCTGTTTTGAACAGCCAATAGGATTTCAGAAGCTCTCACTCTATTGGCTGATTTTAATTTGATTAATCAAATCAGCCAATAGGAATGCAAGGTATGCCATTTTGAAACAGCTAACTTGCATTCAACTTCAGTGTACAGCAGTGACCATATGAAGAGGACGCTCCTCACAGGATGGGATTGGCTTTCAGGATGGCTCCACTCTGCGCCGAAGATAGAAGATGCCCCCGGGATGGATGAAGATATCGCAGCCTTGATGAAGACTTCTCGCCGTCTGGATGGAGATGGATGTCCGGACTTCAGGAACCGTGAGTAGATAATTTTTTTTATTTTTGATAATTTAGTTTATTATTTTTTGTAAGCTTAATGTTTTTTATTTTTCGTAATTTAGTGTTAATTAGTTTTTGTAATTTTAGATTTTTTTTTTTTAGTGTTAGGTTTTTTAAATTTGTACATTTGATTTTATTTTATTAGAATAGTAATGTTAGGTTAATTTATAGTTTAATGTTAGGTTAATTTTTATTTCACAGGTAAGTTTTTATTTATTTAAATATAATTATATTGTAATTTTAATTTAAAATTAGGGGGGTGTTTGGTTTAGGGGTTAATAGTTTAATTTAGTGTTTTGCAATGTGGGGGAGCGGTGGTTTAGGGGTTAATAGGTTTATTTAGTGGCTGCGATGTGGGAGGCCCGAGGTTTAGAGGTTAATAGGTTTATTTAGTGACGGCAAAGTGGGAGGTCGGATGTTTAGGGGTTAATAACTTTATTATAGTGGTGATGATGCTGGGGAGTGGCGGATTAGGGGTTAATAATATATTTAAATAGTTTTTGTGATGCAGGAGGGCGGTGGTTAAGGGGTTAATAGGTATTTTATGGGTGTTAGTGCACTTTGTAATATTTTAGTTCTGAGTTTTGTGAAACATTTTTGTTTCGCAAAATCCATAACTACTGCTCTCAGATGGCGGTATGGATCGTGTCAGTATAGGCTGTAATGCAAGCATTTTACCCTGAACGCACAACCTGTAATACCGGCGCTATAGAAATCCCACACAAAAACTTAATTTTTTTGAATGTGGAATGAACGTTGTTTTAAAGGCTAAAATGCTTGCAGTATAGCTATACCGACACGACTCGTAATATGCGTTCCTAGCCATTACGCTGGAATGGCCATTTTTTTCAGCGTTAAAAGCCATACCGCAACACTTGTAATCTAGTTGTCAATGAGGTGCACCAAACTGTGAAATTCAAAATGAATTATAATATTGATCGAATTGACTTCCTGGATCTTCGTGTATATAAAAAAAAGATGAGGCTATTGACCACACATCAGCCCTAAAAAGGGCTCTATCCTTATCTCAAATGAAGAGAGTGGTTAGAAACAATTCAGAATTGTCTAAAATTGAGATGGAACAACAATTTCTAGCAAGGAGCTATAAAAAAGTGATTTAAAAAATTGTAAGGAGAGTATACAGGATGAGACATAACTGTCTCTATTATGCACCCAAAGGAATAAGAATCAAGAGAAATGTCTCACTGTAAGAATGACCTTTATTATTGTACAACATTGTACTTCTGATCAAAGTTTGCCCAGGGTTGGATAACGTACAGCTAGGTCATTGAGGGACTATTTAATTTGGACATAACCGAGAGACTGCTATGTTCCTACAACCTGGTAAAATTAAAAAAAAAAAACAGGAAATATTTCTGTCATCCATATAAACAAAAACATGTTTTTCTCAAGTATAGACTTACATTTACCACAAGATACATTGTATACCTACTGCACTGTCTGTGAGGACTTTTTTATGTTGGAAAGACAGTTGACGATCTACGGACTCGTATGGCCAATCATAGGGCAACAATACAGGCTGCCATAGAGAAGGGAATCTCTGAACAGCCTGTAGCATATCATTTTACTGTGGATAAACAATGGGAAGCAGATCTCAAGTACAGTACATCATCATTAACCATGTTCCTGCACTCCCTAGGGGTGGTGATGAAGCAAAACCTCTTCTACAGCACAAAGCTTGTGGATATATAATCTTGGGACTTTTGTGCCCAGGTTATTATACACCAATCTAGATTGGCACTGTTTTTTATGTAAAAAAAAATATTGTAAAATGTAGACCATTCTTTAGTTGTAAAACTAGTAAAATAATGGATTTTCTATTTGCATAGACATATTGTAATAGAAAATTATATAAAGAATCCTAAGAGATAAATAGTGACAGTATGCCATCCCCTGTATCTGCTCCTATAGCTTTTTTCACATATGATTACACAAATTACTCTATTTCATAATTAGATATTGTGATTGAAATAATTAGTCTTTTTTGCAAGGCATCTTTGTTTTTAATTTGTATGTTTCATTGCAAAAGTTATTTTTTTTATGATCCACAGCCTGATGATTGGTGGCGTTGGGTAGCCAGGACATCTTGCAAGATTAGGTCGGATGTTGCCTGACATTGGTAGTCACGTGACATTGTGGACATCCTGAATGCAACAAACGGCAGCATGGAGGGGATCCGGGGAAAATGTTTATAATGTAAGTCACTGTACTATAAATATTGTGTCTGAAGACGGGGATTGCCCTACTGGGGAATATGTATATATATATTTATATATATATATATATATATATATATATATATATATATATATATATACAGTATATATATATATATATATATATATATATATATATATAGATACATACACACTATCTCTGGGGAAGTAAATGTATTATTCTTTTTCTTAGTTTTTCTCATATAATAAAAAAAAATAAAAAAAATATAGCATAGTCTAGAATATGTAAATAAATGAAGCTGTATGTTTTTAAAGTTATGAATACTATTTATTTATAATGCAAGTTAAAGGATCACAAAACTTTGAATTTTTATCCGTAATTACCTTATCAGCTTTAAATCATGAACGTTTATATATCATAACTAACCTACTTATACACAAAAACGAAGTTTATAAATCTAATAAAATTATATTTTATTTTTCGATTCTGACATACCTGAAGCCAAACCCCCTATTGTGGGCTGTCCACTACCAAAGCTATTCTCCAATCAAAATTAGTTTTTGCGCATATCATTAGAAGCTGGTTTCGTCATCATGCGCACGCGCACTTTGTTACTAACATTCTCGCATATTATACCGGTGATACCAGAAGATTCAGAGCGTCTGCTGTTTAGATGGAGAGTGACGAGGTCATAAAACCGTGCATGCGCATTGCGGCATAAATCCGACATTTTGATAACTCAGGTTATCGTAGATGATTGGTGCATGTAAATGAAGATTCGAGCGGTGGGATTGGAATTCAATAAATTATTAGAGCAGAATATCTCGATAACGGTAAAAGCATGAAACACAAAGCGGATTACAAATATAATTGATACATATTGATTTAGCGATTCAAGAGAACTTTATAGCAACGTTTAGTGTCCCTTTAAGTGATTTATATTTCTGCCTTTCATTTAGCAGAGTTCAATAACATTAGGTGTTTACATATTCATTTTTGATGCCTGAGATAAATCGTTCAGATTGTTTTTGTCATTCAGATTAATTTGATTCCACAGTTCTCTTTAGTATATAAATAACATTAATTTTAACATTTACCAATACTATATTAAATTATTTTTATACACAAGAGTTCTTCCTAAGCTTAATAAATAAAACTATTTTAATTGGCTAGGTATACACATTTTTCTGATATGCTAACATTTAGATAGAGCCTTAATGAAGCAATTAAACATAGTGATACTAATTAAAATATGAAAGCCAATCAGTTCCAATGAAATAATAAATGCAATGTGCAATAATGAAAGAGCTTTAATTGTGGAATGCACTGAAGTCACTGAGACTTTTAAAGGTATTATGCTAATTATGTCTTAAAATAGACTTATCAATCATTATTGTCAATAAAACAAGTTATACTCTTTGGCCATTAATCTATAGAGTTCTAAAAATAAATATCTTCAACACTGTATGGCTCAAGAAACCTGTTCATTAATACAGCAGGTTATATCCTATTTATGTGAGCATAGATATAGATCTAATGTCAAACAGAGAGGCAGTGGAACTAAATTCATTTTTTTATTCATAGGAACAGAAGGAATGGTCATATCTCTCAAACTATTTTTCTTGACATCTTCCTTAAATGAATCATTTACATAATTCTATGATTCAAAATGATTTGTTTTCATAAATGTTAAAATTAAAAATAACTGAAAGTACCAGTGCTGAGAAGTATTTTAACAAGCAGTGGAATAATGAAATATTAATATGAATTTATTAGATATACACCCATTCATCTACACTGTCAGAAAAAATGTGCAAAAATTGTACCTTTAGGGGTACAACAGCTTGTCACTGGGGCAGTACCCTCAAAGGTACACCTGCTGTACCCTTTAAAATGGGTACAAATTGGTACCCTTGCAGATTGTACCTTTCAAATGCAAATATGTACCTTTGGTGACTAGATTGGACCTCAGTCCTATGGTACCATATTGTACCCTTAAAAAATTGTACAAATCTGGCTTTTTAAGAGTACTGCCCCAGTGACCTCATGATGGCAAATTTGTACTCAACACAACATATTACAAATGCTGTTTCATTAAATTTATCATATAACATTCAAATATGCATTCAATTAATGAGTACTTTTTCAGGCAGTATTACAATAGCTACACTGCAGCTTTAATAAAAAGTTTGTATACTGAACTGCAGCAATTCCAAAGACTGCTACAGAACCACCTGAAAGCGCCAAGCTAAACAACCAGTTCCAACAAGAACTACTCAATGTATTTTATATCACTCTGTACTAGACTCTAAAAACAACCCATTTAATTTAAAGGGGCAGTAAACCTTAAAAATAATGTTATATAATTCGGCACATAGTGCAATCTTTATTAAACAAAATTTCCCCTTTGAATTTAAAAAAAAAAACCTGCTGTTTTACAGACCCGCTCTCTGTGATCTGCTGAGCGGGTCTGTTTTTTTTTTTTCAAACAGCGCATCGGGCCAGCTGTATAGTCACAGCCCAGCCCGACCGCGCCATAGCACTAAGTGCAGCTCGCTCCTGCTGCACTTAGTGCTATTTTTTTTCTTTGTCATTTTAGTTAATACATTTGCTTTATGTTTAAGAGTTAACATCTTGATGCTCTAAATATAAACATTAAAATGTTAAGTGCTTGTTTGCTATTTAGAACCAGCAACACAGTATCATTGAATATATGGGTTATTAACCCCTTAATGACCACAGTACTTTTCCATTTTCTGTCCGTTTGGGACCAAGGCTATTTTTACATTTTTGAGGTGTTTGTGTTTAGCTGTAATTTTCCTCTTACTCATTTACTGTACCCACACATATTATATACCGTTTATCTCGCCATTAAATGGGCTTTCTAAAGATACCATTATTTTCATCATATCTTGTAATTTACTATATTTTTTTTTTATAAAATATGGGGAAAAATGGAAAAAAAAACACTTTTTCTAACTTTGACCCCCAAAAACTGCTACATATCTACAACCACCAAAAAACACCCATGCTAAATAGTTTTTAAATTTTGTCCTGAGTTTAGAAATACCCAATGTTTACATGTTCTTTGCTTTTTTTGTAAGTTATAGGGCCATAAATACAAGTAGCACTTTGCTATTTCCAAACCATTTTTTTTTTTTTTTCAAAATTAGCACTAGTTACATTAGAACACTGATATCTTTCAGGAATCTCTGAATATCCATTGACATGTATGTATATTTTTTTAGTAGACAACCCAAAGTATTGATCTAGGCCCATTTTGGTATATTTCATGCCACCATTTCACCGCCAAATGCGATCAAATTCAAAAAATCGTTCACTTTTTCACAAATTTTTTCACAAACTTTTGGTTTGTAACTTAAATTATTTACAAACAGCTTGTGCAATTATGGCATAAATGGTTGTAAATTCTTCTCTGGAATCCCCTTTGTTCAGAAATAGCAGACATATATGACTTTGGCATTGCTTTTTGGTAATTAGAAGGCCGCTAAATGCCACTGCGCACCACACGTGTATTATGCCCAGCAGTGAAGGGGTTAATTAGGGAGCATGTAGGGAGCTTTTTGGGGTAGTTTTAGCTGTAGTGTAGTGTAGTAGACAACCCCAAGTATTGATCTAGGCCAATTTTGGTATATTTCACGGCACCATTTCACCGCCAAATGCGATCAAATTAAAAAAAACGTTACATTTTTCTCAATTTTAGGTTTCTCACTGAAATAATTTACAAACAGCTTGTGCAATTATGGCACAAATAGTTGTAAATGCTTCTCTGGGATCCCCTTTGTTCATAAATAGCAGACATATATGACTTTGGCTTTGCTTTTTGGTAATTAGAAAGCCGCTAAATGCCGCTGCGCACCACACGTGTATTATGCCCAGCAGTGCAGGGGTTAATTAAGGAGCTTGTAGGGAGCTTGTAGGGTTAATTTTAGCTTTAGTTGCGTGTAGTAGAAAACCCAAAGTATTGATCTAGGCCCATTTTGGTATATTTCATGCCACCATTTCACCGCCAAATGCGATCAAATAAAAAAAAAAAAGTTCAATTTTTCAAAAACTTTTTCACAAACTTTAGGTTTCTCACGGAAATTATTTACAAACAGCTTGTGCAATTATGGCACAAATGGCTGTAAATGCTTCTTTGGTATCCCCTTTGTTCAGAAATAGCAGACATATATGGCTTTGGCATTGCTTTTTGGTAATTAGAAGGCCGCTAAATGCCGCTGCGCATCACACGTGTATTATGGCTAGCAGTGAATGGGGTTAATTATGTAGCTTGAAGGGAGCTTGCAGGGTTAATTTTAGCTTTAGTGTAGAGCTCAGCCTCCCGCCTGAAACATCAGACCCCCTGATCCATCCCAAACAGCTGTCTTCCCTCCCCCACCCCACAATTGTCTCCGCCATCTTAAGTACTGGCAGAAACTCTGCCAGTACTAAAATAAAAGGAATTTGGCCTTTTTTTTTTATAGCATATTTACATATGCTGATGTGTAGGATCCCCCCTTAGCCCCCAACCTCACTGATCCCCCACCAAACAGCTCTCTAACCCTTCCCCTCTGCCTTAATGGGCGCCATCTTGGGTACTGGCAGCTGTTTTTTAAAAAATGCCCTTTTCTGTAGTGTAGCTTCCCCCCCCAAGACCAACCCCCCCACCCCTTCCAGATCCCTTAGATGCAATTTTTATTAATTAAAAAAAATTTGTTTTTTACTTTTAACTTCATTTTTTTCTGTAGTGTAGCGGTTCCCATTTGCTCCCGCCCCGTGCACGCACGCGCCCACCGACCCCCGTGCACGCACGCGCACCCGTGCATGCCCCCCGTAGGTCCCGCCCACGATCCCGCCCCCCTCCACTCCACACAGAGCATCGATGGCCACCCACCCGCCTCCCACGTAAGCTCCCACCCACCAACAATACTGGCCATCGATGTCCGGTGCAGAGAGGACCACAGAGTGGCTCTCTCTGCATTGGATGGCCATGGGGGATTATTGCAGGATGCCTCCATATCGAGGCATCACTGCAATAACCGGAAAGCAGCTGGAAGCGAGCAGGATCGCTTCCAGCTGCTTTCCAGACCAAGGACGTACGCCATACGTCCTCGGTCATTAACTTTATTTTTTTTGAGGACGTATGGTGTACGTCCTTGGTCATTAAGGGGTTAAAGGGACAGTCTAGTCAAAATTAAACTTTCATGATTCAGATAGGGCATGAAAATTTAAGAAACTTTCCAATTGACTTTTATTACTAAATTTGCTTTTTTCCCTTGGTGGTATTTTTGAAAATCTAAACCTAGGTAGGCTCAAACTGATTTCTAAACCGTTGAAAACCGCCTCTTAGCTCAGAGTATTTTGAAAGTTTTTCACAGTTAGACAGTACTAGTTCCTGTATGTCATATAGATAACAATATGCTCACGCCCATGTAGTTATTTAGTAGTCTGCACTGATTGGCTAAACTGCATGCCTGTCAAAAGCACTGAGATAAGAGGCAGTCTGCAGAGGCTTAGATACAAGGTAATTACAGAGGTAAAAAGCATATTAATATAACTGTGTTGGTTATGCAAAACTGGGGAATGGGTAATAAAGGGATTATCCATCTTTTTAAACAATAACAATTCTGGTGTAGACTGTCCCTTTAAGTATTTTTTTGCTTTGCCCACTTCTGGCATATTACCAACAACGATTGAACATAATTATTTTGCTGTACAACATGTATGTTGCATTCATTTTGGGTGACTGACAGTTATGTAAATATGAATAATTGAGGTGTACAAATGATATAGACTTGCAGGGTTTGGCAGCCTTGAACCAGCCACCCTCCTCAACATTTTAGTCACACAAGTTATTGTACCTATTTGGGGGGATTAAATGGTACAGACATGGACCCTTTGACAGTTGGAAACATATTTGTACCTTATTTACCGCTAAATGGTACATATTAGTTCCTTAAGGTGTAATTATGATCCATTGAGGGTACAACCACAGCAGTTGTACCCTAAGTGTTCACAAACGGACCCCAACCGTACCCTTTTTTCTGACGGTGTAGGAAACAGTGTCTGTTTGTAGAATTTACCATAAAATTCTACAATTTTATATCTTTTTAAGTCAGAAATGACGAATCCGACTTCCTCCAATAACGGCTTACCCCCAGAGCAAACATTGGCCTCTAGTTATTAAGCTCCGTACTTTCCTGCATTCGCCGGCCCCAATACGCTCGCCTAAGATCGCCTAACATCACCACCGCGGACCAGAATATGTTCGCCAAATTTATCAATAACGCTGTCAAAAAGCCACGCACCAAGTACGGTGCAATGAGCAGCGGACTGTGTTATTTATCAGTCATCGATCTAGCTGCTCTTCGGCTTCTTCGCAGCTTTCTTGCTACCCTGTCACTAAGCACCCATACTATACTATACTGTTTTACCCCCTAAACCACCACTCCCGGAGCCCCCCGCAACTAAATAAAGTTATTAACCCCTAGACCGCCGCTCCCGGACCCTGCCACAACTATAATAAATATATTAACCCCTAAACCATCGCTCCCAGACCCCGCCGCAACTATAATAAATATATTAACCCCTAAACCGCCGCTCTCGGACCCCGCCGCAACTATAATAAATATATTAACCCCTAAACCGCCACTCCCGGACCCCGCCGCCACCTACATTATACCTATTAACCCCTAATCTGCCGCCCCCTATACCGCCACCACCTACATAAAGTTATTAACCCATATCCTGCCGCTCCCGGACCCCGCCGCAACTAAATAAATGTATTAACCCCTAAACCGCTGCTCCCAGAGCCCATCGCCACCTACATTATATTTATTAACCCCATCCTGCCCCCCCTATACCGCCGCCACCTATATTAAACTTATTAACCCCTAAACCTAAGTCTAACACTAACACTAACACCCCCCTAACTTAAATATTATTTAAATAAATCTAAATAAATATTAATAATATTAACTAAATTATTCCTATTTAAAACTAAATACTTACCTATAAAATAAACCCTAAGATAGCTACAATATAATTAATAGTTACATTGTAGCTATTTTAGGATTTATTTTTATTTTACAGGCAACTTTGTATTTATTTTAACTAGGTACAATAGCTATTAAATAGTTATTAACTATTTAATAGCTACCTAGCTAAAATAAATACAAATTTACCTGTAAAATAAATCCTAACCTAAGTTACAATTACACCTAACACAACACTACAATTAAATTAATTAAATTAATTAACTACAATTCCCTACAATTAAATACAATGATCTAAAATTAACTAAAGTACCAAAAAAACAAACACTAAATAACCGAAAATAAAAAATAAATTACATGAATTTTAAAATAATTACACCTAATCTAAGCCCCCTAATAAAATAAAAAGCCCCCCAAAATAATAAAATTCCCTACCCTATACTACATTACAAATAGCCCTTAAAAGGGCTTTTTGTGGGGCATTGCCCCAAAGTAATCAGCTCTTTTACCTGTAAAAAAAAGAAATACACCCCCCAACATTACAACCCACCACCCACACACCCCTACTCTAAAACCCACCCACACCCCCCTTAAAAAACCTAACACTAACCCCCTGAAGATCACCCTACCTTGAGCCGTCTTCACTCAGCCAGGCCGAAGTCTTCATCCAATCCGGCCAGAAGAGGTCCTCCAGAGGGTCCGAAGTCTTCATCGTATCTGGGCAGAAGAGGACATCCAGACCAGCAGAAGTCTTCATCCGAGCAGCATCTTCTATTTTCATCCATCCACGGCTCCATCTTCAAGACATCCGATGCGGAACATCCTCCTCGGCCGACAACTTTCCGACGAATGACGGTTCCTTTAAATTACGTCATCCAAGATGGCGTCCATCGAATTCCGATTGGCTGATAGGATTCTATCAGCCAATCGGAATTAATGTAGGAAAAATCTGATTGGCTGATTCAATCAGCCTATCGGATTGAAGTACCTTGCATTCTATTGGCTGATCGGAACAGCCAACAGAATGCGAGGTCAATCCGATTGGCTGATTGGATCAGCCAATCGGATTGAACTTCAATCCGATTGGCTGATTGAATCAGCCAATCAGATTTTTCCTACTTTAATTCCGATTGGCTGATAAAATCCTATCAGCCAATCGGAATTCGAGGGACGCCATCTTGGATGACGTCATTTAAAGGAACCGTCATTTGTCGGGAAGTCGTCAGCCGAGGAGAATGTTCCTCGTCGGATGTCTTGAAGATGGAGCCGCGGATGGATGAAGATAGAAGATGACGCTTGGATGAAGACTTCTGCCATCTGGATGTCCTCTTCTGCCCGGATAGGATGAAGACTTCGGACCCTCTGGAGGACTTCTTCTGGCCGGATTGGATGAAGACTTCGGCCCGGCTGGGTGAAGACGGCTCAAGGTAGGATGATCTTCAGGGGTTAGTGTTAGTTTTTTTAAGTGGGGTTTGGGTGGGTTTTAGAGTAGGGGTGTGTGGGTGGTGGGTTGTAATGTTGGGGGGGGTTGTATTTCTTTTTTTTACAGGTAAAAGAGCTGATTTCTTTGGGGCAATGTTCCGCAAAAAGCCCTTTTAAGGGCTATTTGTAATGTAGTATAGGGTAGGGAATTTTATTATTTTGGGGGGCTTTTTTATTTTATTAGGGGGCTTAGATTAGGTGTAATTATTTTAAAATTCATGTAATTTATTTTTTATTTTCTGTGAGTTAGTGTTTTTTTTGGTACTTTAGTTAATTTTAGTTCATTGTATTGAATTGTAGGGAATTGTAGTTAATTAATTTAATAAATTTAATTGTAGTGTAGTGTTAGGTGTAATTGTAACTTAGGTTAGGATTTATTTTACAGGTAAATTTGTATTTATTTTAGCTAGGTAGCTATTAAATAGTTAATAACTATTTAATAACTATTGTACCTAGTTAAAATAAATACAAAGTTGCCTGTAAAATAAAAATAAATCTTAAAATAGCTACAATATAACTATTAATTATATTGTAGCTATCTTAGGGTTTATTTTATAGGTAAGTAATTAGTTTTAAATAGGAATAATTTAGTTAATAATATTAATATTTATTTATATTTATTTAAATAATATTTAAGTTAGGGGGGTGTTAGTGTTAGACTTAGGTTTAGGGGTTAATAAGTTTAATATAGTGGCAGCGGTGTAGGGGGGGCAAGATAGGGGTTAATAACTTTAATATAGGTGGCGGCGGTATGGGGGGCAGGATAGGGGTTAATAAGTTTAGTTGCAGCGGGGTCCGGGAGTGGTGGTTTAGGGGTTAAACATTTAATTTAGTTGCGGCGGGGTCTGGCAGCAGCGGTTTAGGGGTTAAACATTTAATTTAGTTGCGGTGGGGTCAGGGAGCGGCGGGTTAGGGGTTAATAAGTATAATGTAGGTGACGTCGGTGTAGGGGGGCAGATTAGGGGTTAATAAGTATAATGTAGGTGGCGGCGGTGTAGGGGGGGCAGATTAGGGGTGTTTAGACTCGGGGTACATGTTAGGGTGTTAGGTGTAGACATTTCCCATAGGAATAAATGGGATATCGGGCAGCAGCAAACATGAGCTTTCGCTGCTGTCAGGTACCAGATAACCAGGTACGCTGCACTGGAAAAGTGCCGAGCGTACCTGCTAGGAATTTGATAACTTCCAAAAGTAGTCAGATAGTGCCGAACTTATGTTCGGCACATCTGGAGTGACATAAGCATCGATCTGTGTCGGACTGAGTCCGTCGGATCGTATGTTACGTCACTAGATTCTACCTTTGCTTGTCTGTAGGGCTTGATAAATATGGCAAATCAGCCTCGCCACAAATACACTGTGGAATTCCAGTGTATTTGCAGTTGACGGCTTGATAAGTAGAGGCCATTGTCTGAGGCCACACATGATTGGAAGAGGCCGGATTCATAATTTCTGACGTAAGAAGAGATGACCTTGGGGCAGGGGAATCGCTGCTCCAGTGTTCCAAGCTTGCAAGGAATACAAGGTATTTAAAAAAAACGGCTGCAATGTAAACTTTCATGAATGAAAGTGCCCCTGTTTTTAATAGTATTTTTAAAAACAGAGCTTTCATTCGTGAAAATTTACATTCACTTTAAAGGATATTTAGGTGAAAGTTAGACTTTCATGATTCATATTCTTGGTTGAATTAGCCCCTTTCCATGTGAGCATACTGAAGTAGGCTTAGGAGAGTGCAAATGTCTTGAGCCCTAGGTGTAATCAGAGTGTGTAGAAATGGTATACAAGCAACAGCATGGGGTACTTTGTGGCTACCAGTGCACATACTGTTTGGATTTTGCCTATCCAAAGAACAGTTGCACTCTCAGTTTGTGTTCAGTCAAAATTATTGAAAATTTATTGTAGCTATTCACTTTCTTTGTTTACCATCGATTTCTACCATAGTAAGTAAGGTACTACACTCTAAAGCCCTCAGTAAAAGTTGCATATCATTGCTACACATACTGCTGCCACAAAAGTTGCATATCATTGCTACACATACTGCTGCCACATAGTTATTATTATTATTATTATTCTTTATTTATAAAGCACTATCCATGGGTAACAAAGGTAAAAAGGACAGTACAATAAGAGACACCAGACAAAATTTAACAAACAAATACAAGGGGAATTGGGAGCCCAGTTCCCGTGGGAACTTACAAGCTAAATGGGTAGGAGGGTGAGAAACAGGAGGTGGGGACTGTAAAGGTGGGAATGATGTTAGTGTGGAGATGAGGGCAACTATTAGGCAAATGGAATTCATTAGTTACTGATTGGGTGATAGGCTTCCCTGAACAAGAAGGCCTTTAGGGAGCATTTAAAAGAGGAGAGGTTGAGGGAATGTCTGACAGCTCGAGGAAGTGCATTCCAGAGGGTTGGTGCCGCACAAGAGAAGTCCTGTAGTTTAGCATGAGAGGAGGTGATGGTAGAAGAGTCAAGGCGTAGATCGTTGTTGGATCTTAGGGGATGGACTGGAGTATATTTGTTGATGAGTGAGGAAAGGTATGGGGGGGCTGCATTGGTCTTTGTAGGTCAGAGTGAGAATACAAAAGGGCTTTGTAGGTCAGAGTGAGAATTCTGAATTTAATTCTGCTGTGAATGGGGAGCCAGTGAAGGGACTCACAGAGGGGTGCAGTGGACACAGAGCATCGGGAGAGGTGGATTAGCCTAGCAGAGGCATTTAGGATGGATTGAAAGGTGAAAAGCGGGAGAGAGTGAAGGCCAGTTAGTAGGTTGTTACAGTAGTCAAGCTGGGAAATTACTAGGGAAAGGATTAGCTGTTTAGTAGTTTCAGCACTTAGAAAAGGATGAATTTTTTAGATATTGCGTAGGTTGTTGGGACAGGATGAAGAGAGCAATTGGATGTGGGGTATGAAGGACAGATTGGAGTCAAGTGTAACTCCTAGGCAGCGGACTTGGGGTGATTGGGAGATAGTGGTGTCACTAAAAGTGATAGTAAAGTTAGAAACTGGAGTAGAATTAGATGGGGTGATTAGAAGAAGCTCAATCTTGGACATGTTGATTTTTAGGTGGTGAGAGGCCATCCAGGAAGAAATGCCAGATAACAGTCGCTGATGTGGGAAAGGACAGAAGGAGAGAGGGCAGGGGTGGATAGGTAGATCTGAGTATCATCAGCATAGAGGTGATAGTTGAAGCCATAGCTACTAATAAGTTTACCCAGTGAGGAAATATAAATAGAGAAGAGTAGAGGGCCTAGAACAGAGCCTTGAGGTACTCCAACAGACAGAGGCAATGTAGAGGAGGAGTCGCCAGCAAATGAGACAGAAAAGGACCTATTAGAGAGAATAGAGTGGATCCAGGAGAGGGCAATGTCACAGAGCCCAAGGGAGCTGAGAGTCCGTAGGAAGTGGGGATGGTCAACAGTGTCAAATGCAGCAGACAGGTCAAGTAAGATAAGTATAGAATAGTGACCATTGTTTTTAGCAGAAAGAAGATTGTTAGTAACCCTGGTGAGGGCAGTCTCAGTTGAGTGTTGGTGACAGAAGCCAGATTGCAGGGGGTCAAGCAATGAGTTGGAGGATAGAAAGTGTGTTAGGCGATTGAAAACTGGTTTTTCTAGGACTTTAGAAGCTAACGGAAGTAGTGATATGGGGCAGTAGTTTGCAGAAGAATTGGGGTCGAGGGAGGGTTTTTTGAGGATGGGGTGACCTTTGCATGTTTGAAGGATGATGGAAAAACCAGTAGTAAGAGATCGGTTGAATATGTGAGTAAGAGCTAGGGTGAGGTTAGAGGACAGAGAAGGTATTAGCTGTGAAGGGATAGGGTCAAGGGGGCAGGTAGTGAGGTGTGAGGAAGATATTAGGGAACTCACTTCATTCTTAGTGGTTGGGGGGAAGGTACTGAGATTGTTAGAGGGGGTGACCGGGGGCGGAGATGGAAGGTTGCAGTCTTGTGGTGGGATGTTACTTCTGATGGTAAGTGTTTTGTTGAAAATGTAGTCTGCCAAGTCTTGAGCACAAAAGTCAGATGAAGGGGGTGGTGCAGCTGGATAGAGGAGAGTGTTGAAAGTGGAGGCGTTTAGGGTTTGAGGAGTGAAAAGATATGAGAGAAGAGAAGTAGTTTTGCTTGGCTAAGTGAAGGGCAGAGTAAGAATAAAGAATGAACTTATAGTGTAGGAAATCGGGTTCAGAGCGGGATTTCCTCCAGACACGTTCAGAAGCATAGGAGCATTTTTGTAGATAGCGTGTTTGCTGAGAGTGCCAGGGCTGGAGCTGACGACGTGGGGTTTTGCATATTTGTGGAGGAGCAAGGGTGTCGAGTGCAGAGGAGAGAGTATTGTTATAGTGGTTTGTAGCAAGGTCAGGGCAGGATACCGTGGAAGTGTGGGGAAGGCGTTTTTGAATACGGTTAGAAAGTTGGAGAGAATCCACAGTGTGCAGATTTCTACCGGTGCGGAGGCGCGGGGGGGGGAGAATAGGTATAACATGTACATTGAGATTATACAGTAGGTGAGCAGATGGTGGTCTGAGATGGGAAATGGGCGACAAGTGACATCAGAAGGTGAGCAGAGGTAGGAGAATACCAGATCAAGAAAGTGTCCGTCACGGTGAGTAGGGAATAGGGGGGATTGTGAGAGACTAAAGGAGTTTGTGAGTGAGAGAAGTTTACAGGCAGCAGGGGCAGATGGGTTATCAATGGGGATGTTGAAGTCCCCTAGGATTAGAGCAGGTGTATTTGTAGAGAGAAAGTGAGAAAGCCAGGCAGCAAAGTTGTCGAGGAATTGGGAGGTTGGTCCAGTGGTGCAATAGATAGCCGCCCCCTTGAGGGAGAGGGGGGAGAAAATGCGGATGCAGTAGACTTCAAAGGAGGAGAAGGAGAGAGATGGATGAGGATGCAGGTGCTGATAAGAGCAGGAGGGGGATAGTAAGATTCCAACACCGCCACCATGTCTCTTACCTGGCCTAGGTGTGTGGCTAAAGTGGAGACCGCCGTGCGTTAGAGCAGCAATGGAAGCAGTGTCAGAGGAAGATAGCCAGGTTTCAGTAATTGCTAGAAGATTGAAAGCGTTAGAAACAAACAGGTCATTAACAGTTGTTTGTTACAGACAGAGCGTGCATTCCAAAGGGCACAAGAGAAGAGAGGGGATAAGCGCTGTGGGTTAATGGAGATAAGATTGTTGGGATCACGTGACCTTGAGTTTGCATTGTTGGAGACTGAGCGAGAGTGTAAAATTGTGTTGATTGCTGCAGGGCCAGGGTTAGGAGAGACGTCACCAGCAGTAAGCAGTAGTAGCAGTGAGAGTGAGACTTATCAGACAGAAGGTGAGAGTGAGACTTGTAGGAGCGTGTATGATTAGACACAGGAGAGTTAGATGGGGATGTATTGCTAAGGAAACAGAGTAGTTCATGAGAGGACAGCATAGGGGATGAGAAAAGGGAGGGAGAGATAAGGATAGTGTGGGGATTATTGATGTTATAAGGGCATGCAGTGGGTTTTAGGAAGATGGCAGACAGAAAGAGCAGAAGGGACATAGAGAGCATTGTGCAGGTGTATAGTTAGTAAGGATTACCTGTTAGTGGGGTCTGCAGTTTTCCCTCCAGGTTCTTAACTCTGCCACTTATAATCCAGAGCCACTTTGAAGCTCAGAGCCAAGGCTTCACAGAGCAAGGTCTCAGCTGTATATAGTAGTGAAATTAGAGTTGGAATGATTTGATTCAAGGCAGCTGTGTTATAAGTAGACTAGTTGGGTAGACTGGAGTTACACACTTGTAAATTAAATGGAGGGGGTGAGCAAATGGCTGGGGGATGCACACTGAAATTGTACAATGGAGCTGATAACAAATATTCAGAAAAAGTCATAAATTCAGACATCAGAGGAAATGCATACCAGTATATTTAAAATACATTAAAGGGACGTGGAATAGCAACCAGGGCAAAAAATGCAGAGGAGAAAATGCATACCAGTATATTGAAAATACATTACAGGGATGTGGAATAGCAACCAGGGCAAAAAATGCAGAGGAGGAAATGCATACCGGTGGAGAGATGAGATGACGAATAGTTAGAACAATGCTTCATGTTGTTAGTGTTGTTAGTAGAGCATTCTAGATGATAGCATTATGGATTTAACTCCAGTTCTTAACTCAGCCACTTACAATCCAGAGCCACTTTGAAGCTCAGAGCCAAGGCTTCACAGAGCCAGGTCTCAGCTGTATATAGTAGTGAAATTAGAGTTCTCAAGATATGTGCATGCATCATGCGCATACTTCAGTATGCCATCATATAAATTGGAAATGCACCAATAAATATGTAAGTGACAATATAATGATAAAGCAATCATTCCCTGTATGACCATAAGGCCAAGAAACAAATTGCATTCAGATAGTTAAGCAGTGGTGAGGATGGAATCAGATTACGGTATGTTCCTTTTGAACTCACAACAGTGCAATCCCATTTAAAAGTTTTGTTATGAAGACACCAGAATTCTAAGTGACAATCTCGAAAATGTGAGTGTGACTTAAAATCAATTAGAGTGTTTCACGTCATTTGTAGATGTTGGGTCCTGATGTGACTTTTCCTGAAGATTTCCTTAGTTGGACAGGATATCATGTGATCAACACAAATACATATGTAAATGAACCTATACATATGTAAATGTGTATACCCTGTCCATTGTTGATGACCAATACAAGACTGATGAAAAGAGTTTTAATGTAGTCTTAGAATAGTTGCAAAAGTGTCCAAAATGCCATTATAGAGGTGTTTTTTAAGTACTTTGAGGTGTAAAATTTGAAAAGCCAAAACTAGTCTCAAAAATATGTTGAAAAGTCTCTCAGAACTTTTTCAGCCCCATAGTGCTTTTAATGAGGATACAAAACATGATTTTGGTGCAGGAAATAGGCAAGAATTAGCTATTGTGATTAAAAAAAAAAAAGCTGAAAAGGTCTCAACCAATAGATTGTGATCGACCCCTTAATGTATACATAAAGGGCCAGATTACGAGTGGAACACAAAATTATTCTTTCACGATATTTGCACTCCAGTCGTAATACCAGTGCATGCTATTGTGCGTTGGTATCTGAAGAGGCCTGCAAAGCGAACGTGACCTTGCGTTTGCATTGCACGGAAGCTTAGTGCTCAAGAGAGCATGCTTCCATAGGCTCCAATGGGAGCCTTGTTCTCATGCCGTGAGACACAGCATGCGAACTAGCACAGAGAAGGGGCTAAGTCACGCAGCAATGGGCAGCAAACATAAATGCCTAGTGCAGTAGTAAAAATTAAAAGACCCTTTATTTTAGATTTGGACTCTGGATAATTTTCTGAGCGCTAATTGCTTTTGCTAGCTCTCAGTAGCAATAGCCAGCCACTTGTAATGACTGGTTATTTATTGCGTGCCCACAAATGACAAATTTGTCCATTTGAAGGTGCAAAATAAATTAGCGCTACTCTTGTAATCTGGCCCAAAATGTGAATATACGTAGTGAAACAATATATTTAAAAAAATAATACCATGAAAGATTAAAATATTGAGGAAATAAGTGTTATTCTGCACTTATATATCCAAACCCACATCTGTACCCCAAACATTGTGCTATACATATATTTTCAGTACTGCATGGGGACAAATTAACATTGCTACTTCTCAACACATAAGAAGGCATGCCAGTGTGAGCTCATTTGAGGGCTACCTAGGAGATGCTGGGACAGTTATACATTGTATTGACCGCAGTGACTTAATGAAATTAGATGAAATACAGAATCTGGTTATAGAGTCAGTGGGGCTGATTTATCAATGTCTGTCCAACATGACACGCTGTAGCGTATCATGTCCGACAGACATCTCTGATTGCAGACAGCATTCGCTGTCGGCATTTAACATTGCACAAGCAGATCTGATAAACTGCTTGTTCAATGACGCCCCCTGCAGATTTGCGGCCAATCGGCCGCTAGCAGGGGGTGTCAATCAACCAGATCGTATTGGATCGGGCAGATTGATGTCCACAGCCTCAGAAGCAGTGGACCAGTTAAGTAGCAGCAGTCTTAAGACCATTGCTTCATAACTGCTGTTTCTGGCGAGCCTGAAGGCTTGTGTGGAAAAATTGATAAATTGGTCCCAGTGACTGCAAGTATTGGGAGCAGAGGAGGGAATGTCTGAAAAAGTTCAAAGAGTCTGCCTCTGGGGGAAGAAGTCAAAAGAGGTCAGCTAGCAACAAGACTAGTTGGGGTCTCATTTTTCCTGTGGTTGTATGGGATGAAGAGTGTAACTAAGCAATTTGTGGTTAGGATGATGGAGAGGGAATGGGACATTGGGTATAAGCAGGATGGGGCTAAAAGGGAGGCTATCATAATTAGTAAGCAGGCAAAATAAGTTGAAGAATTAGAAAAGGTGTGAAAATATGATCCAAAGGTAATACTCTTTCAGGCAGTTTTTTTTTTTATCATTGATGGAAGGTGAACCGTTGTTAAAACTAAGAGAAATTGTATCCTGGGGCTAAAAGAGAATGCTGCTAGAGTAAAGGAAGAGGCAGTATTAATGGTTGTTAGATTGTCAAAATATGAAAGAATAGCAAAAGGGACATGGATATCTGCCAGAGCCAAGGAAGCAAGGTATGCCCAGTGGTATGCACCAATAATATTTAGCAAAAGAGAAAGAGGGAGATAGAATGTTTCTCAGGCACTATAAGGAGTACTGAATCTTTAAGAACTTCTAAACAGAGGAAATATATAGGAGGTGTTATAAGGAACATCCCTTTATAACCCCACCTCACTAAATCCTCAGTGCTTAGTTATTCTAATTGCATGTATCTTGCTTGCTACAAGAATCTGAGCTGTTGCTGCATCTCCCTCTCCCAACGGTGCTGCATGAGAGGAAACTTATTACAACTCAACTGCTTCCATCCAACAAATTACCAGAGACATTCCTTACCTCAATATTTGTATCTGTTGAAAAATAGCTGCTGTTAGCGTGTACACAGGAGACACTTCCATTTATCTGAGTCTGGGATTCACCACCTGTGAAAAATCTGATCAGCGTCTCCACCTCTCAACCACAGCCTCTCAGAGTGTCTTGAAGGATTTTCCCAAAACCATCCACTGTGCTCTATTGCTTCACAGAGGTATTCAGCATCTCTACTGCAGGCACTGTTACTAGTCCCCCTTTGACAACAAATACAGGATAGAAATGTATTCATCTTTACACTTAACATTCTGCTTGTCTAACAAGTGACTACATAGTAGTTACTGATCTATTACATTGAACCTACTAATTATTATTCAGTGCTTTCTGAAACGTTCTGCTATACAGTAGCTATCAAGATTTAATTCTTTATTTTCTAACTAATCCGTAAAGGAAAAGTATTTTTTCCAATGATAAAATGGACGTTGTTGCTTCTTTAACTATAACAAAACCTTAAAGTGACATTGTTGTTTTCTTCACATGTAATAAAACCTCAAATGAACAGTGTACCTTTCAAATCCTTAAAGAGATAATGTTGTATTCTTCAAATTTGGTAAATCCTTAAAATGGACTTTCTCTTTCTACTGATCCTTAAAGTAATAGCATTGCTCCTTATCAAATACAACTCAGCCTGCAAAGGACTGTGTGCTTCTCAACAAAGTCATTTGACCTTTAAAGGGACACATTCTACATTTCTGCAGTTGTTATCAAATTCTAAATAAAGTAAATCAATTCCTAACAGGCACAAGGATGAATCTAGCTGTATATGATTATTTCCGCTAGTGGTAGCAAATGCAGGCTAAGAAATGGGTACACTGATAAATTTTTATTTTGTGATATATATTTAAAAAAAAATATTTGGCTTATTTAGAATTTTAATATTCATTTTGTATATAAAAACAATTAGGGAGAAAGCATCACTGAATCGCAAATAGTAGGAGTGATGTTTGGCCATGAGGGAGTTAAAACATTATACCTGAAAAAATATTTAAATTGGAAGAGTGTATCTTTAAGTATTTTGACAAAGGCCGAGATACATAGAACTGAACTTTAGTTTGTAACACTTATGAGAGTGCAGGATAGAATGGACCGCTAGGTGAAGCACCAACAAGTGGTAGTTGGAACATATCCGTTAGGGAGATGAATATATACTCTTTCATTGTTTTCCTAGTCCACAGAGACCTCTGTGTGATACTCTGCTGAAACTCTATCCATTAGTATAACATAACATTAACCTATAAAGATAGGTGCAGTGAATAAGCACTTAGATATATTGTGTACACATCTAAGGAATCTTTGATTAAACCCTGGGATTTTTATTTTTTTCCCATTGGACCCTTCTTTGGACAATTGAAAGTTTATATGCATCCTTAATTTATTTTTAATTTTTTTTTTTTGCACCAGATTATATTTGATCTTTTTATGAAACTTATGGGGGCATATTTATCAAGCTCCGTATGGAGCTTGATGCCCTGAGTTTCCGGCGAGCCATAACCTGTCCGCCTGCTCTGATGCGGCGGACAGAAATCAACCCAAATGAATATGATCGGGTTGATTGACACCCCCTGCTAGCAGCCAATTGGCCGTGAATCTTCAGGGGGCGGCTTTGCACCAGTAGTTCACCTGAACTGCTGGTACAATGATAAATGCTGACAGCGTATGCTGTCGGTATTTATCGATGTGTAGCAGTGTTAATTTCATCGACTAAAACTAGACTAAAATGACTATAAAACTGATGACTAAAATACGACTAAAACTAAAATGACATTTTAGTCAAAAGACTGTGACTAAAACTAAATCAAAATTTGCTGACCAAAACATTTTATGCAAGTTGTTATAATCAATCCATATCCAATTACTGCTCTTTTGTAAAATTTACGAAACTTAATTTTATTAAATTTTAAGATATATAAAGACATGTACCACAACAGTTAAATCTGTTAAATATGTATTGCATGTTAAAACCTTAATACTATAAATAAAAACAGGTTAATAAACCTTTACTCCAGGAGTATATAATGAGTTTGGAAGTTCTAGAGCAGTGCTAATATCGTTGCCGAAAATTTTTCAAATCTGTGAACAATCAATTGATTCTTCCTATAGAAATAAGAATAACCCACAAATATGGGTTTAAGTTATGCTGTGCCTGTGCTAGCTGCAGAAACTTTTTGCTGTGTTGAGTTACTTGATACTTGTTTTAATTATTAACAGAGAACTGTTATAGTTTTTATATTGGGTAATATGTGCAATACAGCCAATACAGTTTACTGTTTTGTTTTTTTATATTTTAAAGTTGCACTTCTGTTTGTTTATGAAACTTGGTTTTATTTAATTTAAGTTTAATAAAGATGTTATATATAGCACAACGGCTAAATCTGTGTCTGTATTGCATGTTTAAACCTTAATACCATAAATAATAACAGGTGTTATGTTTACTTCTGGAGTATATAATCAGTTTGCAAATGATAGAGAAATGCTTAAATAATGCATTACACTTTAACTAAACCCCTTAGATTTTAGTCGACTAAAATCTACTGGAGATTTAGTCGACTAAAATCTACTGGAGATTCAATCGACTAAAACTAGACTAAAACTCAAACAATTCAGATGACTAAAAGACGACTAAAACTAAAATGGCATTTTAGTAAAAAGACTAAAACTAAGACTAAATTGAAATTTGCCGTCAAAATTAACACTGATGTGTAGAGGACATGTCCACTCGCACCATATTAAATAGGCCCCAAGGTCTTTTACCCAGAATAAATATCATAATGTTCAATGGTCAATTATTTGACATTTTACTTTATGATATTACAGATTGATATTTAGTTCCTAACCCAAAATAAATATTATAGTATTGAATAGTGAAAGATCCGATATTTTATCTTGTGCTTTTATTTCAAATTGCTGTTTAGCGCTTAAACCTTTATGATTTTTTCAAATAAAGAAATTAGGCAGATAGAAATCTGCAATCTATAAAATGTATACCAGACCAATGCAAGTGGTAGAATAAAAAAAAAAGTATTTTTGCTGTGGGTTTTTTTTCTGTATGCATGTATTTTTTTTTAATTACAGCTTGCTTTTTCAGAGAAAGCACTTTGAGTTTGGATAGTGTGGTACTCTTTTATATACCTTGTGAAAGCAAAGGCAGCCAGAACTAGACAAATGTTATATTTAGGGTTTAACAATAGGCAGGTCAGCCTGAGATGTAATGGAAAAAGGGAATTGAGATGGGACAAACTGCTAGGGACTATACAGTAGGTCAGAAGACAGGGACTACTAGACCAATTGATAATACACTTAGGGCGCGATCACATATACGGCGCAGGTTTCGGCACAAATGTGGAAACCTGCGCCGCCCGTAATTTCACCTCGCACATCAGGGTATTACATATAGGGAGCAGGCATTTCCTAAGTGCCGTAAGTCGGATAAACTAGCGATGTCCAGAAATAAGCGTAAATACAAATTTCTGGAGTCGCCAGTGACTTACGGCACTTTAGAAACTGCTGGCGCCTAAGAAAACTAAGGAAAATTTAAAATCTCCCGTAACAGTCTAACACGCCTCCCAAAAATAACCCCGACACGTATAACCCTTATATCCACAATCCCCCCTCTCACTACTAATAATAAATGTATTAACCCCAGACCGACAATCCCCCACAATACAATATGCCTATTTAAACTATTAACCCCTATATCCGCCATCTAATCCCCCCTAACCTAACCCCCCTAGCCTAACACCCCTAACCTAACCCCCCCAGCCTAACACCCCCTAAATGAACTAAAATTACCTAATTTACAAAATACTAAAGTTACTCTTAAATCACAAAACACTAACAGTACTTTAAAATATTTTGGGTGGGCTTTTTTTCATAGGGATTAGGTGTAATTATTTTAATATTTTGTAATTTTCTTTTTTATTTTCTGTAATCTTATATTTTATTATTTTCTGTAATTCTAGCTTAAAGGGACAGTCTACTCCAGAATTTTGATTAGACTGCCCCTTTAATTTATACTTAGTTTATTTTTAAAGTAGTGTTAGTGTTTTGTAATTTAAGAGTAACTTTAGTATTTTGTAAATTTGGTAATTTTAGTTAATTTAGGGGGTGTTAGGCTAGGGGGGGTTAGGTTAGGGGGGTTAGGTTAAGGGGGGTTAGGTTAGAGGGGGCATTGTGGGCTATAGCGGTTTAGGGGTTAATACTTTAATAGCTGTATTGCGTTGTGGGTTAATGGCGGATTAAGGGTTAATAGTTTAAATAGGTAGTTTGCGATGTTGGGGTTAGCGGATTTAGGGGTTAATAATTTAGTTATTACTTGTGGTGTGGGTTTGATGGTGGATATGGGGTTAATAGACTTTATTAGTTATTGTGGTGGGGGATTGCGGTTGACAGGTAGATAGACATTGCGCATGCGTTAGGTGTTAGTTTATTTTTGCAGGCATTTTCGGGGGTTACGGTGCTCCCATACTCAGCGCAAGGCTTGCTACGGCTGCCTTTTATGGAGAGGTAAAAATGGAGTAAGATTTCTCCATTTTCGTCACGTAAGTTCTTGCGCTGGATATTGGATACTGATTTATGACGCGGCCCCATGTTAGCTTATGGGAGTAAAAATTACGGGCGACAGGTGAAATATACGCACGTAACTTGTATGCTACACCGTATATGTAATACCAAAATCGTGTAAAATCTGGCGTTGCCGGCTTTTGCGGGCGACGCTGCATATGTAATTGAGGCCTTAGAGCTCGCTGTTCTAAAGATCGCTAGGTCCACGATAAATGCTTATTTCAATCTTGTCAGTCTTAAAAATCACCCACCAGGCGAAATGTTTTAAAAAAATGTGGGCTGACACTCAGTGTACAGACAAGTGGCTATGGGACTTCCATAGGATAGTATAGGGCTTTCTGTCTTTTGAGCATTACAGTCACATTGCCAATGAATGCAGATCTTGGCAATATGGAAGGGTCATGTATTTAAAACATGTTTACACAATATACTAGTGATGCTGATTGAATAAGCAGTGATTTCTGCTCGGGACCAGCAGTGCTCTGTGGGTCCAGAGTGGTACTTCTACTGTGTGTTTAACCTCATTGCAGGGGTGAAACACAGAGTAGTGCAGGATCGATAGTCAGAAAATGATGTGCTCTAAAAAATTAGAGTTTGTAATTTTTGACTATCATGGAGAGTGGTTATGTATGCCGATTTGGCTGTACATGTAAAAATAGTATTCTATTCCCTGTGTGATAGGATAAATGGCAGATCCTTGTTCCAAGCCTTAATGTGCAATTTGTGGAATGGGTCTTTTCATATGCAGCGGAGGGGGAAGGTGGGAGTTTCTACCCTTCCTGCTTTCCCAGACCCTTTCACTGGGTCTGCCATCCTAACCTCATCAACAGTGCTAAACTGGGAGCTTCTAAGTACATTTCTAAAAGGTTTTATACTGGATTTTTTAGATCAGCATCTGGCATATGCTTCTTTATGGAAGTGTCTATTACATGCAGTTATATGAAAATTGGTGTACACTGTCCATTTAACTGATTTTTTTCCCCAAAACTCACACACTATTGTTAACTAAAAACAACCGAAGGGGGCGCAAAAGTGGTCAAATAAGAATCATGATAATAAAAGATAAACAACAAACAATCAAAAAATAAAAATAAACAAATATATATGAATATATATGCTCTTCAATTCAGATATAGCAACAATCTGTCACAATTAGGTTCTGTGAGGATGGTGTCCTTCAAGACCTGGCAGCTCCTTTCAAAACTATATTTCCAAATAACAACGATTTCTATGGATAAACACGCAAACAAAAAGGGTGCCCCCTAGTATGATATTGTTTACACTACAAAGGTAATGTGTGTTAGTAAAAGGTCACAGATGAAGGCGTGAGCCGAAACGCGTCTGACCACTTCTTGTCTACATGTAGTTTCTTTTAACACTTTAATCTTTTTACTTTCCATTATTTGCTCACAATAAAGGTGCTTTTTTTCACCTTCCGCTCGTGACCCGTTTTTCTGTGTTTACTCAGTAAACTGGTACTCACAAGTGTGGCAGCACCCAATTGTGCTTATTAGGGCAGTCTGTGAATTCTAGGTGCTTCTCTCACCCTTACTCCAAATGTAAGGCAAACTCCAATTCTCAGTATAGTAAAAAAGTGTTTATTATTTCAAACACAAATACAATTTTAAAACACAGGTTGTTACAACAATCTCTATGTATTAAAAACAGTTGTAGTTGCAATTGTGTATGTTTTTAGTTGCTTTTGGTACATGATGTTGCCTGACTGTGAAGTCTTGGTTTGTCGTAAACAACAATACAATTGGATACATTTTGATTTGGTGAGCTCTGTGTGCTGATAGGAGGCAAAAGCTCCCCCCCACCCCAGTTGTGGAGAGTTAATTATGTTATGTTCTACATGAACCCATGATTTTCTATGATTTCCATCATATATACTCCAGTCTATGATGTCCTATGAATAGTAGAATAGCTGTATATTTGGACAGATATTTGATAACATATATAAAGTTGTTATAGCCACACTATGAAGAACTTTGGAAGGGGTATTGGAACAGTCTAGAAAATATATAAAATCTTAGGGATAAATGTAATCTTTATTGCATTTACTATTACAGTCCAGGAATAGTGTTGGAAACCATAAATTGGGTTGCAAGGGGAGGTCAGGTATAAGGTTCTCATAATTAAGTTGGTATAATGTTTGGAGGTTGAGAGATATTCCCAAAATATTTAAGGTAGATTGTGTTAATAGAAAAAGAGGGATTTGCCTTCAACATTTGTATGACTGCAGAAGAAAGCTTAATTTGAAGAATTTGGGGACTTGCGTAATAATTTTCAGCATATAGTAGCAATTTGTATCCTGCTCTTTATTTTGGGTTCATTTCTTAATCTGGAGGTCAAGATATCGATAGATAGGATACATAAAAGAGATAAGATACCTCCCTCTCTTGTGTCATTCTTCATTGTCTTAAAGTATACAATTAACTTTTATTTTGGCAGAAATGGTGGTATTTGGGGTTAACATACTGGACAAGAAATGGTGGTATATAGGATTAACATACTAGACATAAATTGGTCTGGTGGGCCACAATTCATGAGAGTGAGTTCTAGGAAGGTCCAACACATACTGTTAAATGACTTTCCAGCATCAGGCATCAGGAGCACTATAAATACTGTTTTTAATTTGTCATAGTTGCTTCTCTCTACAGCATGAAGCCAACTTGATCTGAATGGATCAGGAATGGAAGAGGAAGGTTAAGCCTGTTGGCAAGAACCTTGGCATACATTTTTTTGGCTATACACAAAAGAGAGTTTGGCTGAAAATTAGCTGGCTGATCTGGGATTTTATGTTATAAGCTTCTAACGTGGAAGTAGCAATTGCTGGCCTTGGTCGGTTTGAATAAATATGGAGAGATGGTGTGGGATTAAAGTTACCTTTTGTCTTTTATAGTAAGTTTTGCTGCATCCACCCAGTCTGGGGCTTTTCTCAGGTTTTAGGGATTGAATAGCTATTCCTGTCTCTTGTGATCTAATTGGTTAAATAATTAAGTTATTTCGGGGGTGACTGTGGTGAAAGGTAAAATTCAGTTATGTTTGGCATACTGTGGCATTTGAGGTTTTATCACTGCTAGGAAATAGATTGTATATATCTGCAAACAATTTCAGCTATGGATTCAGTGTCTTTCACCGATGTGTGGAGAGTACGTGTGAGGTGATGTACGTAAATGTATAAACCTTTTTTAGAAAAATTCTAACCTATAATTTACAGTCCTTGTTCCCTTAAATACAAATATATTTAATACCCAGCAAGTAATTCAGCTCACTTCTTATGTTTTACAGTTTGTCCTGAACAGTGTGAATAGCTTTAACATCCCCTGTAGTAGAGCATGATGTTGGTTTCTCTTTTGTTTAGTTCTATGAGCTGTAATATTGAATGATTTTTAATCTAATAATGCACTTTTGTGTTTCTCATAATATACAGGGGTTGATATTCAGGATATTGTTGATTTGATGCAAAATAAACATTGCAGTTTCAGAACATGGGCTGTACAGCAATGTTATTTGGGTGCATCTGAAGTCCTCTCACAACTTATTGTATATTCTTTAACAATTTTACACCTGCAGGTCTCACCAATTTATCTCACCAGACCAGCTTTATGCGGGTGAAATCTGTTCAAAATCCCCATTATACTTTCCATTTGTCTCAAACTGAGAATGTATATCAATGTCAAGTGTCATACTCTCCCCTGTGAGATTTTGCATTCTAGAGAGCTTTGTTACTTTCTGTAAGAGGCAGCTTCAAGGCTCCACTTTTTTCTTACATAATTCAGTGCGTTCTGCCTCTATGAAGTCTGTGCAATGATTTTATTCCAAGCTGGAAAGTTTTTAAAAGGGCGGGCCCATAGTCTGGAATAGGATATTGATTCACAGTGTCAAGCTTTTTATTTTGTAAATCCTAATTCTTATTTTATTTACATATACTTAAAAATCCTAATATTCAAAAATAAAGTTGCAGAATAATTAAGTTATCAGTTTTATGCACATATGTAACTAACAAGTGGCAGTTTTAGTATTCAGCACCTTCTGCTGTTATTAAACTTGAAGTACATGCAAGGTATTTTATAGCTTTGCAACAAATAGCATGGCAAAAGAAAACAGTTGTTGCCTTTCATGTTGTTTAGAACGTTTTACATAAATATTATGCATTGATATATTAGAAACATGCAAACTTTAGATGCTAGAAGATAAAGTGAATGAAGGGGTGATTAAGTGGTGTTTTTGTTTCCACAAATAAACAAATGCTAGAAAACAACAGCAGCTTTGTTATTCTTTTGCAAAAGGAATAAAGAAGCAATGAAAATGTTTTTGTCTTGTATACAATACAAAATCTACACAAGGAAACTGACAATAAAAATAATATTTTCACTTATACATTACAAAACATATGTGCTTTACCCTAAACACAATGTTTAATTTATAATGGGAAAAATGATACAACACGGTAGTCTAAAATCACCATAACGAAATACAATTAGTAAAACAGTATTGGGAAAAAAATAATAATAAACGTGTTTGTTTTGAGTAAGATGTTGCTAGGCATTAGGGTAATCTCTTCATACACACTATGAAAATTAGACAAATGACCACAATTGCCATGGGTTAGTTAGAGGTCATTATCAATGCAAAATTAATATACAGCACTTATAAAAATGTAGACTATTTTAAAAGAATTGTGAAACAAAAAAAAAGGATTTTGTTATTCAGACAGAGAATGCCATTTAAAAAGTTTCCAATTTACTTCTGTTATTAAATTTGCTTTGTTCCCCATAGAATACTTTGTTGAAGAGATACCTAGGTAGGTATCTGTGGCACTACGTGGCTGGAAATAGTGCTGCCGTCTAGTGTTCCTGCAAATAAATAACATTCTTACAAAACTGTTTCCAAAATAGTATTCCAGAAACGTGCATGCTTTTGAGCTTATGTCCATGTTTTCAAAAAAACAACAACAAGAGAATGATGAAAATTTGATATCAGAAGTAAATTAGAAAGTTTTTTAAAATCGCGTGCTTTATGTGAATCACAAGAAAAATTAGGTTTCATGGCCCTTTAAAGATTTGAAGAAGATACAGTTATGTTGTTATAAACTTATATACATACTTTTTAAATTCGGTTCGGCCAAATCTTTCTAGCCAAATACTCGGAATACTAAATATTTGTTGAGCCTTTACATTAATTTTCGTTAATCAAATGTAAATATTCCTTTAGTACAGATGAAAAAGTTCACCTGTAGCATTACATATTTACCTCTATCATGCTAGAGAGCCAATATCATTTGAACCTTCTTCAAAGAGCTAAAGGACCTTCTGGAGTTAAAAAAGTGAAAAAAAAAGTGAAAAAAAAACCTACTCATGCAGACACAATAATCTACAATTTAAGCAAACGCCCCCTTACTTTTGATTAAATAAAAGTACTAAATAAGGGTTTATCTTTTGTACCGACCCCTCGTTGCGATCTGTTTGATTTATTAGTTGATATGGAGAGGTTCCAGAGACAACTAAAGCTCAAAGATTTTTTTAAAGATAAGAGTGATTATATCCCTAAACCCTTTAAAACTGACAGTACATTTGAACCCATTAACACCCACCCGTCGATTAAAACCTTCCACCATATTTGTACCACTTCCCTTACAGAACTACATAAGAGCATACCTCTGTCTAGGGACAACTTGACAAGTGCTGAGAGACGGGCTATTAAGTCCCTGTCTACCGACAGGGACATAGTCATTAGACCAGTGGATAAGGGGGGTGCCACGGTGATATTAGACTACACAGAATATAGGGGGAGGTGTTCAAACAGCTACATGACACAGATACGTATCGCCCATTACAATTAAATCCGACTCGAATTTTCAAAAAACAAATCGATGAATTTCTGGGGCTAGCCTATCAGGCAGGTGTAATTGATGATGATGTATTGGGATTTCTTACGGTGGATCATCCGATTTGCCCAATACTTTATCTATTACCAAAAATTCACAAGTCGCTTGAGGACCCTCCTGGCAGACCCATTGTGTCTGCCAGGGGGTCGCTCATGCAACCATTGGCAGAATTTATCGATTTTTATCTTAAGCCAGTAGTACAGAACACACAATCACATCTGAAGGATTCTTCTGAACTAATTAAATTACTGAAGGGTGTAGATGACTTGACCTCAAATGACATCTTAGTCACCATAGATGTGGTGAGTCTATACACCGTGATTCCCCATGCTCATGGGATAGACATGGTGAGACAAATTCTGACTGATAGTTCTTTGTATACGGGCCCTCCCATTGAATTTCTTTTGCATTTGTTGGAGTTCTGTCTGGAGAAAAACTATTTCCGATTCGAAAATGAGTATTTTTTGCAGATTATGGGCACAGCGATGGGGTCGAATATGGCCCCATCCTATGCAAACATCTATATGGCAATGTATGAGAAGTATAATGTTTTCTCCAGACAGAACCCCATCAAATTGTACTGGAGGTACATAGATGATGTTTTTTTGATTTGGGGCGATACTACTGAAAGTCTTGTTGAATGGATTAATGGATTGAATGCTCTTGAATCAACCATTAAATTTAAAATGGAATATAGCAGGGATAAGATCCATTTCCTAGACCTAGAAATATTTAGGGTAGAATCCCCAAATGGATATAAGTTGCAAACAACCCTGTTTAAGAAACCCACAGATAAAAAACTCAATTCTTCATTATCACAGTTTCCACCCAAAGTTTCAAAGGGATGGTGTCAGTTCCTCTCGACTCCTGCTGGTCGTCCGCAACAACACGGATGACTCCCACCAAGAGAGACAAATTGAAGAGATGTCCCAAAAATTCTTGGAGAGGGGTTATCTACCCACTCTTATAGATCAACAATGCAGTGAAGCAAGGAAACTGACACAGGACTCATTAACCACAACAAGGAACATGAATGAACAGCCAAAGTGGCTGAACTTTATAACGACTTATGCTCCGGGGTCTAAGTTGGTTCAAAGTTTGATCAGGAAGAACTGGTTGATGTTCTCTAAGGACACTAGCCTTCCCTTTGTTGATACTCCAGTACCACGATTGGTATACAAACGAGCGAGTAATCTCAGGGATTTATTGGTGCTTAGTGACCCTACACACTGCTATGAGAAGCAGATGTGCCTAACTAGGGGCAAACCTGGATGCTACAAATGTGGCAATTGTGTAACATGTAATAATCTCCTAACAGGAACCTCCTTTCAACACCCCCACAACAACAAGCGTTACAAGATCAAACACAGACTTACGTGTAGCTCAGAATTTGTGGTTTATGCAATTGTTTGTCCTTGTTCGAGATATTATATTGGCAAGACGGTGATGCCGTTCAAGGAATGCTTGGCTAATCATAAAACAGCCATCCGTCAGGCCATTGACAAGGGGCAGTCGGAGCAGCCAGTGGCACGCCACTTTGCGGCAGCAGGACATAGTGTCTCTTCCTTGCAAGTAATGCTGATTGATCATGTGCCTCGCCATCGGCGGAGTGGAGACAGGGGTCAAGCCTTGTTAAGGATGGAAGCTCGGTGGATTTTCACCCTGGACACGGTCGCTCCTCGGGGACTTAATGCCAATATAGATTTTGGCTGTTGTTATAAATATAAATAAAGGCCTACTGGGAGTTATCCTGCTCTATGTTTCTACCTACTCCTCCAGTGCATGATGCAAATATGAATATATAATAAGTTATGATATGGTTTATTTGTGCTACTGCAGTGCCCACATGCCTTGATACCGTAGTGGGTATAGAGGGCTGTGTTATTTCTTTACCTTTAGGTTGAAGTAGCATATTTATAACCATTGCTTATATATATTAACTTACTGTTCCCTGTTTTATAATATTTAGATACCTTTTCTTTTCTGTATATATATATATATGTTATTATTATGTTTTTTGGGCTTTCACTCTTTGCCCCCGTTTTTTGGTTTTTGGTCACATGATATTGCGCCTGTCAGCTGCACATCTGAAACCCACGCCCTCTCACATCACCATTGAGATCGGATGTGTTTGTTTACACTGTGTCTCCTTGGATACCTGGTGCCCCTGATGACTCTTTGCGGCACTGTTAGCGTGATGACAGTCACGCCGACGTTTGCTCGGAATCAGCTGTATTGTGAAGCCCGTTTTTTATATGTGTCAGAGGGTGCGCTCAGGTCTGTATGTTGATTGGTGCTCACATGGGGATGGGTGGGTATTTAAGGTACGGGTCTGGTGTGTTGTTTGATACATCCGTTTGAATACCATTGAAAAAGGCTCATGTTAGAGCCGAAACGTCTTGTTTCTTTTTTGCACTGATTAAAACGGATTGCTGATAAAAACCTGTGTGCTTCTGTTCTTGGATCTTTCTGCAATACGAGACCGTCCCATTGGATTCAGTTCCTATTCACTGTATGTATGCTTTGGCTGATGCACCCAGGTGGCTGTGAAGATAAAGTGTGTGCCGTATCCTCTTGCTGATTTATATAAATATATATATATTTTTATTATATATATATATATATACATACATATTTAGACATGTATGTCAATTGTAAATCCTTTGCATGCCATTTTTTTTTCTAGCACCTAAAATTATTTTAAAAAGAATTGCGCACAAAATGTTAAGGCTCAAAGATAAAAGATCTTTAAACCCTTAACTTTTTTGTGCATTTTTTTTTAAAATAATTTTATTAGATCGTTTTATTATGAGGGGAAACTGAGTTGTGTAATGCATTTTTGATGTGTTTTTATTAACTTCAATTGCACTCAAGGCGATCGCGTTTACTTTCAACTTATAATATCAGCCCAATTTAAACTTGCGTGCAAAACTAACGCGAAAACCTTATTTCGCTCATGCACAAACTTTTGTGCTCCACTCGTAATCTGGCACTTAGTTTGTTCAATAATGCTTTGAATTTACGGCTGCTGAAGAGTAGCTCAAACTTAAATAAAATTAAAGATTGTTTTTTATTTGTTTTTTTCTAATGATGTCAGGGGATGGCCAAGAACAAAAGTAAAATTTACAAAGCCATTAGCTGAGACAGGAATCAAATGACCAGGTCATTGCTGGATCTTTAATTAAATTGTGCCTTTGACGTATATAGAAAATATTTTGTGTCTTTAGAGTATGGTTTTAACAACATGAAAAAATCAACTAAATTTTTTTGTTACATAATTTATTTTTATTATATTTTTTAAAAGGGTCCGATTATTTATTGTTTTCTTAAATTATTGCAATATAACAAAAAAATATTATCCTTTTTTCTAGGGCTAGCCTTTGATTACTTAAACATTCCTCAAAAACATATGCACCCAACAAATACACTATACTTTTTGAAGAATTAAAAACAATATAACGTTGTGTGTTGATTTTCAGTTGCAGCTACAGAAAAAAATTCTGCATTGTTATAATAAAGACACCTTTGCTGTGTTATTAATAATAATAATAATAATAATAATAAAAAAGAACAGTTGGTTAGCTCAAATGAAGACCACAGAAACAGCAAGTTTGAACATATGCCCAATGCGAACACAATAGTCCAATACAAAGTTCAGAATACTTAAGTAGTTGCAGTAACAAAGTCCAGTGGGACAATGGTTCTTGAATTGTGCAGAAGAGGGTGAGGCTGTCACGGAAGACTAGATAGGTACAGCAGGCACAGCTGGTTTGATGAAAGCTGTCACTGGGTTTAGCAGATACAGGATTCTCAGCAGGCACAGGATTCCAGCGGGTACTGTTAGTGAGACTGCACAAGATACCAAATAGGTACAGTTAGACACCGCTAATTTGAAGAATGGCATCACTGGTATTGAAGACCCAGATTCTCAGAAAAAATAGGATACCCAGCGGGTACTGTTGTTGAGACTGTCACAGAATACCAGATAGGTATAGCAGGCACAGCTGGTTTTAGAAAGGCTATCACTGTATAGTAGACATAAGGATTCTCAGCAAAACAAATGGTACTCAGTGGGTACTGTTAGTGAGACTGTCATGGGATACCAGATAGATACAGCAGTAAAGAAAAAAAGTGAGGCATACACAGGTTTCATGCAAGTCTGCTTGGCTTTCAGGAACCAGATGAGCATATGCAGGTGCAAGGTAAGTACCTGCTTGACCCTGGAACAAGGTGAGCATGCACAGGTATCAGGGTAAGTATGCTTGGTCTCTGTAAGTAGTTGAGTATACACAAGTATCCGGCAACTATGCTTTAGCTATCAGAACCAGGAACAAGGTAGGTAAGGCAATACCTTGGCCTAGAATGGTGGCTGAGTGACTATTTTTAGGAACTCCCACTCAAAAAGCCTCCAGGTGTGATTTCTGGTATTTAGACATGGCCCCTTTAAATCTAGGCAGCGTGAAGCTTCGCACCCGTAGAGAGCTGCAGCAGCAGCTTTAGGAGTTTAGTCTTGGTGTCCCTCCATGTGGGATGCAGAGACTGAAGACCGGAGTGGAGCTGTCTAAGTTAAGTCCTTACAATAATAAAAACAATCTACTAGACCTTAGAAAATAAGCTAAAAATAATTTTCTAAATTCCCTAACTAAGAGGATTTTGAAAAGGTAACACTCTCATTATTTATAAATTCCCAGAGTGATTAATCTCATACCTTTGACATTTTTTGTCATTCTGTGCCTCATGAAATATATTTTGATAGGAAACACTGAAAAAACGACACCAGATAGATTGTTTATTAAAATAGATATGTGTTTTGAAAATGCTCTATTTCAGGCAACAATGGGACTCTAATAGGCACAGAAGCAGTATTTAATGCCACATCAAAGTTTCTAAACATCTGAGCTTTTCTGTAATTGATTACTGTGGAAGATATTCCGTTAATTACGTTATTCATAATGCACATCTACATGATATAAGCACAAGAACGATTGCTTTGTAAACAGAATACACTTTATGCTGAAAGTCAAGTATCATTTAGAAGAATCCAAGACTATCAATAACTGGGCAGCAACTCAGTTTACAGATATAACAGCTACTGTAACATGGATTCCAGTGCAATTTCATTTATCCTAGCATTCCTTTGTCATCATATTCATCCAAAATGAAATGGACCCCATCACAACTGAAGCCTAGTAAGGTAGGTTGTGTTGATACTATTTTATCTGTTAGAATATCACCATAAATAGTATCTCAACAGTGTACTCCAACATGCTAGATATAACCTAGGTTACAATATAATTATACTCTATTTCAGTGCTAACCTCTAAACGTATAATATATTTACGTAACATTATTTTCCAAAGTTCTGATTAGTATAATCCTTACTAAAACGCAATGATATTTTATGTAAAAAAATAGATTATGAATCAATTATTTATGTCTATGTTGTTACAGTTTTCTATACCAAGCAAGCTATTAAAGAAATATTTCTATAAGTTAACCTTACTCAAAATGAATTGCTTATTAAAATCACACCTTACCATTAAACTTACAGACAATTTATATAGCCAAACAACACTTGCTCAAATACCACAATTATGGACTACTAACTTGACAATGTTTAGTTAACAATATAACCAAATCCTAATAATGTATGGAATTTTCAGAAAAATATAATTAAAACTATTTAGCCCACAAATTGTTCTATATAAACCACTAGAGATTGTTACATAATACTACCAATTCTTCTATTATTTTACAGAAACTCCAAATCAATTTCCTAAGCATAAAATTCAAAATCTCTCTTTTCCATTATGGTCAAATTACTTAACTTTGAATATGATTATTCTTACCTAAGCTACCCTAGTCAATGCAGTGTTAATTTATAAATACAAAATACCCTTTTAAATCAGAGCTACAATTTAAATATAGCTATGGAATACCTTTGATTTAAAATATTAAATTTATAAAAATCACCATACATTACCAAATTTGAGAGTTTCAGCTTTTTCAATATTCTATTTTCATCGTCATATAAGAGGGGATGCACACATCTGGAAGTATGTTAGGCACAATTTTGTCTTACTAAACCCTGTTTTTTTCCAAGGCAGCAGTTTGTCAATAAGCTAAGCAGCAAAGAAGCCAAGCAAAAAGCCCCCATTACTCCCCGTGCAAGGGTTTTTTATCTCTGTGATAAACCCCACATCTTTTCTAATCATTGGTGAAATTTGGGTACGCCCTTATTCATAGCGTGTCTCTTATTGGCCCTTTTGTAATGCATGTCTTTTAACAGTCAACCCGTTTGACTGTATTACCCAGGTTTAGTCCATCGGGGGCAGCAGACATAGAAAAACAAGTTTCATTATCCAATACTGCTACAGTTTAATATATATATTTAAAACATATATTTAATATACTTATTATTTCCTTGTATTAATAAACGTATCTGGTCAACATATATGGGACTATTTAATACTACTGAAGATGTGTATACCAATACCAAAAATGAGTATATTAATTTAATAGGTATTTTCTATACATTTAAATATTAGACCTGTGTATAATATTAAATCTATAGTAATCTAAATGCATATGCACACACACATATATATATAAATACATCTCCTAGTGCATGTCTCACTATAACTTCCTACTTATAATATTTTAAAAGATCCATTTTAAAGGTCACATTTTATGAGGATACTTAAAAGAATTGTAATACTTTTAGCATGAATTTAATTAGATATTTTAGTTCATATCCTGATATAATATTGCCACCTTTTCCAGTTTTTATCTTAATATCACATACATATCTTGTGAGTAGCAGTCAGATGTAATTAATGATATAGCTATATTTACATTTGATTATTATTCCATTTTAATATAAATACAGTATATTCCATATTCCATACATATTTAGTGCATAAGATATACAATATGATTCAAGACACATATTTTATAGGCATTAATATACCTGTATCTACTAGTCATATTTGGAACCTAATTTGTACATCAGATGACTGAAAAAAACTAAATAATATGTTATTTATTTTGAAATGAGTTAAACATTTTAAATTCACCATACAGTTACTTACTCATTATAGCAGGCACTATCCAATATAGTACTGTTAGGCATTTCTCTCAGACCCATTTATTTATAAATATTTTATTATTTATGCAATCTGAGTATAAATGAAACATTTGAAAAATTATACAATTCATATAGATGATTTCTAACTTCTCCTTCTGCTATTAAGATTTAAACTGCCAGCCTGTCTGGGAAGTCTGTGTATTGTAACTTAGCATGGTACAATTTACACCCAGATGATAGATATTTTAAATTGTTGGTCACCCTGGAAAGGCATCTCAAATTGTAGACTTCCCGTCTTCTCTGACTGCAAGGGTTCTAGTGATCTGATAGGAAATCCTATTACACACCTCCAGGCAGTGATCAGAGGTTTTTGATTTGATCTAATTTCATTGAAACAAATGTCTCCTCTCTCTGTTTTTTTCAGATAACCCTATGTGTAATTCAACTGGCAACTGGAATGTATGCTAACCAGCAAAGGGTTCTGTTTCAGTTGCTGACATACAGAACTGTAATCTTATAGTAATACCTAATAAAAATACAGCTTCATCTATAAATACATTATTTTGTTTCATCCTAATATATGTATATAGATATTAAATATTATCTAATATGCTAGCAATACCCTGAGAGTTGACACAGGCACTGAAGAGACTAATTTATCTGACATAGAGCAAACAAACCTTTTCCACATCACTTACCTGGCTGAAGTCTAGTCCAGGATACTTAGATGTTCATGGTAGCTATATGTTTATAAGCTTGAATGTAGAACTATTGGTTTACATAGATAGGGATATTTTAGTGTCTTCTCAGAAAGCTTTCAGATTCTGCTTTTTTCCTCAAAAAATAAATGCAGGACTGAAATAGATTAGATAAAAAACTTGGCTGTCCATAGTGGCTCAAATGGGAGGCCACTTCTTATATCTGAGACACGGAATAAGAAATGAGAATGGGAGTTGATAGCAGAGATATGCACAAGAGAAAATGTGTCTCATTTGAAAGATTTCTTTTAAATGTTTCCCAATGTTCAGTTTGGCTAAATCTTGCTAATGTGAGCATTGTTTCGGAATATTGGATTCAGATTTGTAGCCCTTATTTCTCATGAAAACAGCAAATACAACTAATTTTAATAAAAATCTTATATTGTAGAATTTGAACATGAAAAATTAAAAGAATACATCTTTCAATGCTAACAGAACATGCAGCTTGCTGATTGAATTTGAGTCAATGGGCAGATTTATCAATGTCTGTTCAACATGATACACTGTAGTGTATCATGTCCCACAGACATCGCTGAATGCCAAAAGCATACACTGTCGGCATTTTCACCAGAACTGCTTGTGCAATGCTGCCCCCTGCTGATTTGCGGCCAATTGGCCGCTAGAAGGTGTGTCAATCAGCCTTGATAATATAGGATTGGGCAAATTGCAGATCGCAGCCTCAGAGGCAGTGGACCAGTATGGAGCAGCGGTCTTAAGACCGCTGCTTCATAACTGCTGGTTCTAGGAGAGCCTGAAGGCTCGCACGGAAACAAAGGCATTCATTCAGCCTCCATTCGGATCTTGATAATTCAGCCCCAATGACTAGCTCACAGAGGCCCAGAAATTACTGCATAATCCAATGGCTCTAGACCCACCTTCCTACGCTAGGTTAAGGCTTGATTGAACATGACTAAAATCCAATTTTTATGTCCTGACTCAATGTCCCTAACATGAATCATTATTTATATATACGATAGGAGGATTGAACAGGGAAAATGGACAGTTAATGGCCAGACCCCTGTACATCTTCATAATAAAGGAGCCGCTTAGCCATATAATATAGCTTCCTTCCCCCTCACTGCACCTTTTTGGTACCAAACAACACAACTAAAAAAGAAATTTATATGGCTGTTCTTGCCAAATCAGCATAAATTCAGATGAATTTGGTATTTGTCCAAAGCTGAATGCAAATATCTTAAAAAAAAATAAAAAAAAAATCTGGCATTGGCAAAAAAATAATTTGTTTACAAATATATCACTATTAACTAATAAAATACATAATATATAATATATATTTATAGTTTTTACACCTACTGTATTTTAAATCAAACTCAAATATCTAAAAAAAATAATTTATAAACATCATCAATACAATATCTAGAGGTTTAAGCTGAGTGTATGCATTTATTTTTAGAGAAGACAGTAGAACAGTTAAGAGACCTCACACATTAATTATATAAATCAACTAAAACTGCAGTTCTCATGTTGTGCAATTGATAACTGTAGCATGACCTCCTATGTTGAAGGTGAAGATTCCATTCTTCTAGAGAGGGGGTGATATGACCTGCTTAGTTTCACAATGGCTTAATTAATTTGCTGTTTACTCGATAACCCCAGGACCAGGCTCTAGATATGTGCCCAAGATGTTAGGCATTTCCCCTTTGTTCTCACCATGGATGTTTATGAGTCTCTACTTGGCAACTATCCGGGGCGTAACCAGTGGTCAAGGTCCTACAACAAAAAGTGGTGGGAACTCACCAAGACTTCCACCCCTGTCACAATTAATATTGTTTTATACACACACACACTTACACACATACACCGCATTTATATGTATATAATCTATACACTTTTGTTAATGAAAGTAAATTAAATCCAGTGAAGGGTTGAAATGGTTTGCCTTTGGGACTCACACTCCTTCTCGTCACAGAGTCTCACTCACTTGATGTGCAATAGAACTATGTCTGCTGAGTGGAGCTAAATAAACCTAAGCAACCATACAGAAATTGACTCCATTGTTAACGAACCCATCCTTTCAAGCAGAATCAATTTCAGAGTTGCTAGTTTATGGGGCTGCAGTTTTTTCTTATCACAAGTAGAGGTCAAACTTGTGGTGACTGACAAACAATCAGGGGGAAAAAAGGAAGAGAGCTCTTGCACAAAAGGCAATCTGTTTGTTGTGGTGTTTTTCTTAGTGCTGTAGTGTTAGGGGTGTAGCTGTGTATCAACTTCCTTGTGTGTGTGAAAGAAATAATAATTAATAAAAATATAGGCCTGGTTAGCAAGTTGAGTGCAAAAATGTCCACTCCAACACAATCGATATAGCTTCTATTTTCCAGTGCCAGACATTTTTCCTATAATTGTATCTGTGGCATTTAGGAACTCAACACACATAATATTGTTTTCAATTCTTCAGTAAAGTTAATGGACCATTTGGTGCATGGCATAAGTATTTTGAAAAATGTATGTAAGCAAATATATAAGCATAGATTACAAGTGGAGGTGTAAAAATATTTCCGCCATTGTGCAGTAACATCGCTCAAGCACCTCTTCTACTTTTGTGCTCATATTACAAGTCCAAATGTATTCATAAGTTGTTTGAGCAATAGTCTAGTGTGCGCTAATGCCTACATGTCTAATTGTACAGGTACCTTAAATACAAGTCCACAATATATCCAGGTCCAGGCTGCTCTCTGTAGGGGAGTATGGTCCAACTCTCAGGATCAGCTTGCTATGGGTTACGAACATTTACAGGGGTGCCACATGGTCTAGTACTGATATGTGCACTCACATTTGGTGTTGCGTCAGAAGAGATTGGTGCAAATAAAACAGACTGGAATCTCACAGTCATCCAGCAGACTGTACTCCCGCAGTACACCAACAATGCAAATAGCGATCTTCAGGTGGTCTCTCTCCAAGAGTGGGTTAGTTGTGTCATTCAAAGAAAATATATAGCAAGTATAAGATAAAAAATTTAATTTTTTAAAAGAATAAAAACAATCAACGTGTTTTGCAGCTCTAATGGCTGTTTCATGTCTGATGAAACAGCAATTGGAGCTGAGAAAATGTGTTGCATGTACACTCATATCAATACTTTCTAATAAAAATTATTTTTAAAAAAATATTGCGCAAAAACGTTATAAGGCCTCAAAGATATACATAGATATATTGATGTATTTACAGTGTATATGTGTATTTACAGTCATATACTGTATACATTTATGAAAACATTAATATATATGTACACATATATAAACATATAATTTATAAGTGCATTATAGCCCTTTGTTATTAAGTAGATGATAACATGATAAAACCTATTTATGCAATATTCATATTTAATAAAGATTTTAACTATCGGCTAGATTACGAGTTTTTGTCGGTAAGGCTTGAGGGGCTAATGAGCCTTTTTTTCCCACCACTCCCTTAAGATAACGCTGGTATTATAGGTTGTTTTAAACCTGGCGTTAGACGCAAAAAGGTGACCGTAGAGCAGGATTTAGCTCCACATCTCACCTCAATACCAGCGTTGCTTAAGTCAGCGGTGAGCTGGCTAAACGTGCTTGTGAACGATTTCCCCATAGGAAAACAATGGGCTGAGCTGGCTGAAAAAAAACCTAACACCTGCAAAAAAGCAGCGTCCAGCTCCTAACGCAGCCCCATTGTTTCCTATGGGGAAATTAATTTTATGTCTACACCTAACACCCTAACATGAACCCCGAGTGTAAACACCCCTAATCTTACACTTATTAACCCCTAATCTGCCGCCCCCCGCTATCGCTGACCACCCTACATTTATATTATTAACCCCTTATCTTGCCGTTCTGGACACCGCCGCCCACCTACAGTATTCCCTATGAACCCCTAATCTAACTGCCCCCAAAATTATCGCAACCTACATTATATTATTAACCCCTAATCTGCCCCCCAATGTCGCTGCAACTATATTAAATGTATTAACTCCTAATCTTCCGACCCCAACGTCGCCGCTACTATATTAAATTTATTAACTCCTAAACCTAAGTCTAACCCTAAGTCTAACCCCCCCCTAACTAAATTATAATTTAATTAAACGAAATAAATTTAACATAATAAAATAAATTAATCCTATTAAAACTAAATACTTACCAATAAAATAAACCTAGCTAGCTACAATATAACTAATAGTTACATTGTAGCTAGCTTAGGAATTTATATTTATTTTACAGGCAACTTTGTATTTATTTTAACCAGGTACAATAGTTATTAAATAGTTATTAACTATTTATATAACTACCTAGTACAAAATTACCAGTAAAATAAATCCTAACCTAAGTTACAATTACACCTAACACTACACTATCATTAAATAAATTACCTAAACTACCTACAATTAATTACAATTAAATTAAATAAACTAAATTACGAGAAAAAAAAAACACTAAATTACAGAAAAAAAAAGAATTACAAGAATTTTAAACTAATTACACCTAATCTAATCCCCCTAATAAAATAAAAAATCCCCCCAAAATAATAAAATTCCCTACCGTAACTAAATTACAAATAGCCCTTAAAAGGGTCTTTCTCTTGTAAGGTGTATCCAGTCCACGGATTCATCCATTACTTGTGGGATATTCTCCTTCCCAACAGGAAGCTGCAAGAGGATCACCCACAGCAGAGCTCTCTATATAGCTCCTCCCCTAACTGCCACCCCCAGTCCATTCTCTTTCAGCTCTCGACAAGGGGAAGTAGCTAGAGAGATGTGGTGAATTAGTGTAGTTTATCTTCAATCAAAAGTTTGTTATTTTTAAACTGTGCCGGCGTTGTACTGTTTTTTTACCTCAGGCAGAAATTAGAAGAAGAGTTTGCCTTAGGTTTTTGATGATCTTAGCAGGTTGTAACTAAGGTCCACTGCTGTTCTCACACATAACTGAAGAGTATGAGGAAACTTCAGCTGGGGAGAACGGCCTGCAGAATTGACTGCCCTGAGGTATGTTCAGTATATTATTTTCTAGAGATGATAAGAACTAGAAAATGCTGACAGTGCCTGATATAGTTAAGGTAAGCCTGATTGCAGTGATTTAATAAACGACTGGCATCATGCTTGCAGTAAAAAGTAAATTTTCATATTACTTTCTATTATGGCTTAGTATGTAAAACGTTGGCATTTATATAAAGAACGTTTTTTAACGGAGGTGATAAATCTTTGTTTGGGGCTTAGTTTTCCACATGGCTGTTATTTTACTCCTAGGAATAGTTTTTAAGGCTCTCTGACTTTGAGTGCATGGTGGGGAGGGGCCTATTTTCGCGCTCTAATTGCGCAGTTGTTTTTACATTCTGAGACAGTCCAGCTTCCCTAAAGGAGTCCCCTGACATATTGGGCCTCCGTAAGGGATTTTTGTGCCTACAAAGTCATTTTATGGGAAGGTAGGAGCCACAGTTTGCTTGTGACTGTTTTAAACGGTTTTTACCGTTTTTTTTGTCTTCGTATTTGAACCAGAGTAGTTAATCATCCTTTTGCAAGTGGGTGCAATGCTATTTTAGTCTATTATATACACTGTAAAAATTTCATAGAGTTAACTGCTTTTTTCACTGTTTTGCAGTTTGTGTTTGTTTTTTTCCCTTAAAGGCACAGTACCGTTTTTTATAATCTTCTTTTTCCCATTAATTAAAGTGTTTTCCAAGCTTGCTGGTCTCATTACTAGTCTGTTAAACATGTCTGACATAGAGGAAACTCCTTGTTTATTATGTTTAGAAGCCATTGTGGAACGCCAAGTACATCTAGCGCGCCCATTGCATATACTTTACAAGACATGGCGGCAGTTATGAATCATACTCTTACAGAAGTGTTGTCCAAACTGCCAGGGTTACAAGGAAAGCGAGACAGCTCTGGGGCTAGAACAAATACAGAGCTCTCTGACGCTTTAGTAGCTATGTCTGATATACCCTCACAATGTGCAGAAGCCGAAGAAGGAGAGCTTCTATCTGTGGGTGATTTTTCTGACTCAGGGAAGACACTTCAACCTGATTCTGATATGTCTACATTTAAATTTAAGCTTGAACACCTCCGCATGTTGCTCAGGGAGGTTTTAGCAACTCTGGATGACTGGTGACGCCATTTTAGTCCCAGAGAAAATTGTGTAAATTGGCTAAATACTACGCAGTGCCTGTTTACACTGATGTTTTTCCAATACCTAAGAGGTTTTTCAGAAATTATTACTAAGGAATGGGATAGACCAGGTGTACCGTTTTCTCCCCCTCCTGTTTTAAAAAGATGTTTCCCATAGATGCCGCTACACGGGACTTGTGGCAAACGGTCCCTAAGATGGAGGGAGCAGTCTCTACTCTTGCGAAGGTACAACTATCCCTGTCGAGGGACAGTTGTGCTTTTCTAGATCCAATGGACAAAAAAATTTAGAGGGTTACCTTAAGAAAAATTTTTATTCAACAAGGTTTTATTTCTCAGCTCCTTGCATGCATTTCCCCTGTCACTGCTGCTGTGGCCTTCTGGTTTGAGTCTCTAGAAGAGGCATCTGCAGGTAGAAACCCCATTGGATGATATCCTTGACAAGCTTTAAAGCTCTTAAGCTAGCCAATTCATTTGTTTCTGATGCCGTTGTTCATTTAACCAAACTAACGGCTAAGAACTCAGGTTTTTGCTATTCAGGCGCGTAGAGCGCTATGGCTTAAATCCTGGTCAGCTGACGTTACATCAATGTCTAAGCTTCTCAACATTCCCTTCAAGGGGCAGACCCTATTCGGGCCTGGACTGAAGGAGATCATTTCTGATATTACTGGAGGAAAAGGTCACGCCCTTCCTCAGGATAGGTCCAACAAATTAAGGACCAAACATCCTAATTTTCATGCCTTTCGAAACTCAAGAATGGCACAGCTTCAAACTTCCTCTAATACAAAACAAGAGGGAAATTTTGCCCAGTCCAAGCCGTCTGGAGACCTAACCAGGCTTGGAACAAAGCGAAAGCAGGCCAAAAAACCTGCTGCTTCCTCTAAGACAGCATGAAAAATCAGCCCCGATCCGGTAACGGATCTAGTAGGGGGGCAAACTTTCTCTCTTCGCCCAGGCTTGGGCAAGAGATGTCCAGGATCCCTGGGCGTTGGAAATCGTGGTCCCAGGGATATCTTCTGGACTTCAAAGCTTCTTCCCCAAAAAGGAAGATTTCACACCTCTCACAATTATCTGCAAACCAGATAAAGAGAGAGGCATTCTTACATTGTGGTTCAAGACCTCCTAGTTATGGGAGTGATCCACCCAGTTCCAAAGGTGGAACAGGAGCAAGGCTTCTATTCAAATCTGTTTTGTGGTTCCCAAGAAAGAAGGAACCTTCAGACCAATCTTAGATCTCAAGATCCTAAACAAATTTCTCAGGGTCCCATCCTTCAAGATGGAGACTATTCGAACCATTCTACCTATGATCCAGGAGGGTCAATATATGACTACCATGGACTTAAAGGAATGCTTATCTGCACATTCCGATACACAGAGATCATCATCGGTTTCTCAGGTTCGCCTTCCTAGACAGGCATTACCAGTTTGTGGCTCTTACCTTTGGGTTAGCTACGGCACCAAGAATCTTTACGAAGGTTCTGGGGTCACTCCTAGCGAGTCCTAAGGCCGTGGGGTATAGCAGTAGCCCCTTACCTAGACGACATTCTAATACAGGCGTCGAATTTTCAAATCGCCAGGTCCCATACAGACATTGTTCTGGAATTCCTGAGGTCGCATGGGTGGAAAGTGAATGAAGAAAAGAGTTCTCTATCCCCTCTCACAAGAGTTTCCTTCCTAGGAACTCTGATAGATTCTGTATAAATTGAAGATTTACCTGACAGAGGCCAGGTTGTCAAAACTTCTAAATTCCTGCCGTGTTTCTTTATTCTACTTCTCGCCCTTCAGTGGCTCAGGTGTATGGAAGTAATCGGCTTAATGGTAGCAGCAATGGACATAGTGCCATTTGCCCGCCTACATCTCAGACCGCTGCAACTCTGCATGCTCAGTCAGTGGAATGGGGATTACACAGATTTTGTCCCCTCTACTAAATCTGGATCAAGAGACCAGGGATTCTCTTCTCTGGTGTCTACCTCGGGTCCATCTGTCCAAGGGTATGACCTTCTGCAGGCCAGATTGGACAATAGTAACGACAGACGCCAGCCTTCTGGGCTGGGGTGCAGTCTGAACTCCTCAAAGCTCAGGGCTTGTGGACTCAGGAGGAGACACTCCTTCCGATAAACATTCTGGAACTAAGAGCGATATTCAATGCTCTTCAGGCTTGGCCTCAGCTAGCTGCGGTCCAGGTTCATCAGATTTCAGTCGGACAATATCATGACTGTAGCCTACATCAACCATCAAAGGGGAACAAGGAGGTTCCCTAGCAATGTTGGAGGTTTCAAAAATTAATTCTATGGGCAGAGGTTCACTCTTGCCCATCTATCAGCTATCCATATCCCAGGAGTAGAGAACTGGGAGGCGGATTTTCTAAGTTGACAGACTTTTCATCCGGGGGAGTGGGAACTCCATGCAGAGTGTTTGCACAGTTGATTCAACTTTGGGGCAAACCAGAACTGGATCTCATGGCGTCTCGTCAGAACGCCAATCTTCCTTGTTACAGGGATCCCAAGGCAGCGCTGATAGATGCTCTAGCAGCGCCTTGATCTTTCAACCTGGCTTATGTGTTTCCACCGTTTCCTCTGCTCCCTCGTCTGATTGCCAAGATCAAGCAGGAGAAAGCTTCTGTGATTTTGATAGCACCTGCGTGACCACGCAGGACTTGGTATGCAGATCTGGTGGACATGTCATCCCTTCCACCATGGACTCTACCGCTGAGGCAGGACCTTCTACTTCAGGTCCTTCAACCATCCAAATCTAATTTCTCTGCGTCTGACTGCTTGGAGATTGAACGCTTGATTTTATCAAAACGTGGTTTCTCCGAGTCGGTCATTGATACCTTAATTCAGGCTCGAAAGCCTGTCACCAGGAAAATTTATCATAAGATATGGTGTAAATATCGTCATTGGTGTGAATCCAAGGGTTACTCTTGGAGTAAAGTCAGGATTCCCAGGATATTATCTTTTCTCCAAGAAGGATTGGAGAAGGGATTGTCAGCTAGTTCATTAAAGGGACAGATTTCTGCTCTGTCTATTCTTTTGCACAAGCGTCTGGCAGATGTTCTAGACGTTCAGGCGTTTTGTCAGGCTTTAGTTAGAATCAAGCCTGTGTTTAAACCTGTTGCTCCGCCATGGAGTTTAAATTTCGTTCTTAAAGTTCTTCAAGGGGTTCCGTTTGAACCTCTGCATTCCATAGATATCAAGCTTTTATCTTGGAAAGTTCTGTTTCTGGTAGCTATCTCTTCGGCTCAAAGAGTTTCAAAGTTATCTGCCTTGCAGTGTGATTCCCCTTATCCTGATCTTCCATGCAGATAAGGTAGTTTTTGCGTACCAAGCCTGGGTTTCTTCCTAAGGTGGTATCTAATAAGAATATCAATCAGGAGATTGTTGTTCCGTCACTGTGTCCTAATCCTTCTTCAAAGAAAGAAAGTCTTTTACACAATCTTGACGTGGTTCGTTCTTTAAAGTTTTATTTACAAGCTACTAAAGATTTTCGTCAAACATCTGCATTGTTTGTTGTCTACTCTGGACAGAGGAAAGGCCAAAAGGCTTCAGCAACTTCTCTTTCTTTTTGGTTAAGAAGTATAATCCGCTTAGCTTATGAGACTGCTGGCCAGCAGCCTCCTGAAAGAATTACAGCTCATTCCACTAGAGCGTGGCTTCCACATGGACTTTTAAAAATGAGGCTTCTGTTGAACAGATTTTGTAAGGCGGCGACATGGTCTTCGCTTCATACTTTTTCTAAATTCTACAAATTTGATACTTTTGCTTCTTTAGAGGCTATTTTTGGGAGAACGGTCTTACAGGCAGTGGTGCCTTCCATTTAAGTGCCTGCCTTGTCCCTCCCTTCATCCGTGTCCTATAGCTTTGGTATTGGTATCCCACAAGTAATGGATGAATCCATGGACTGGATACACCTTACAAGAGAAAACAAAATTTATGCTTACCTGATAAATTTATTTCTCTTGTGGTGTATCCAGTCCACGGTCCCGCCCTGTCATTTTAAGGCAGGTGTTTTTTTATTTTTAAACTACAGTCACCACTGCACCCTATAGTTTCTCCTTTCTCTTGCTTGTCTTCTGTCGAATGACTGGAGGTGGCAGTTAGGGGAGGAGCTATATAGACAGCTCTGCTGTGGGTGATCCTCATTGCATCTTCCTGTTGGGAAGGGAGAATATCCCACAAGTAATGGATTAATCCATGGACTGGATACACCACAAGAGAAATACATTTATCATGCGGGGCATTGCCCTAACATTTAAAAAACCCACCACCCAACCCTACTCTAAAACCCACCCAATCCCCCCTTAAAAAAACCTAACACTACCCCCCTGAAGATCTCCCTACCTTGAGCTGTCTTAACCCAGCCGGCACAAGTGACCTCCAGAGGGGCAAAAGTCTTCATCTGATCCAGGCAGAAGAGGTCCTCCAAGTGGCAGAAGTCTTCATCCAAGTGGCATCTTCTATCTTCATCATCCGGAGCGGAGCGGGTCCATCTTCAATCCAGCTGACATGGAGCCATCCTCTTCAAACGACGTCCTAAACACTGAATGAAGGTTCCTTTAAATGACGTCATCTAAGATGGCGGTCCCTTGAATTCCGATTGGCTGATAGATTCTATCAGCCAATCGGAATTAGGTAGGAAAAATCCTATTGGCTGATTCAATCAGCCAATAGGATTGAGCTCGCATTCTATTGGCTGATCGGAAACAGCCAATAAAATGCTAGCTCAATCCTATTGGCTGATCCAATCAGCCAATAGGATTGAAACTTCAATCCTATTGGCTGATTGGATCAGCCAATAGGATTTTTTCCTACCTTTATTCCGATTGACTGATAGAATCCTATCAGCTAATCGGAATTAAAGGGACGCCATCTTGGATGATGTCATTTAAAGGAACCTTCATTCAGTGTTAGGACGTCGTTTGAAGAGGATGACTCCGCATCAGCTGGATTGAAAATGGACCCGCTCCCCTCCGGATGGATGAAGATAGAAGATGCCGCTTGGATGAAGACTTCTGCCGCTTGGAGGACCTCTTCTGCCCGGATCGGATGAAGACTTCTGCCCCTCTGTGGTCCACTTGTGCCCGGCTGGCTCAAGTTAGGGAGATCATCAGGGGGGTAGTGTTAGTTTTTTTTAAGGGGGATTGGTGTGGGGGTGGTTTTAAAATAGGGTTGGGTGTGGGTGGTGGGTTTTAATGTTGGGGGATTATTGTATTTTTTTACAGGTGAAAGAGCTGATTACTTTGGGAAAATGCCCGGCAAAAGGCCTTTTTAAGGGCTATTTGTAATTTAGTATAGGGTAGGGAATTTTATTATTTTGGGGGGATTTTTATTTTATTAGGGGGATTAGATTAGGTGTAATTAGTTTAAAATTCTTGTAATTCTTTTTTTCTGTAATTTAGTGTTTGTTTGTTTTTTCGTAATTTAGTTTATTTAACTTAATTTTAATTAATTGTAGGTAGTTTAGGTAATTTATTTAATGATAGTGTCGTGTTAGGTGTAATTGTAACTTAGGTTAGGATTTATTTTACAGGTAATTTTGTACTTATTTTAGCTAGGTAGTTATTAAATAGTTAATAACTATTTAATAACTATTGTACCTAGTTAAAATAAATACAAAGTTGCTTGTAAAATAAATATAAATCCTAAGTTAGCTACAATGTAACTATTAGTTATATTGTAGCTAGCATAGGGTTTATTTTATAGGTAAGTATTTAGTTTTAAATAGGATTAATATATTTAATTATGTTAAATTTATTTTGTTTAATTTAAATTATATTTAAGTTAGGGGGGTTTAGGGTTAGACTTAGGTTTAGGGGTTAATACCTTTAATATAGTAGCGGTGACATTGGGGGTGGCAGATTGGGGGTTAATAAATGTAAGTAGGTGTCTGTGATGTTAGGGACGGCAGATTAGGGGTTAATAAAATTTAACTAGTGTTTGCGAGGCGGGAGTGAAGCGTTTTAGGGGTTAATATATTTATTAAAGGGGCGGCGATGTCCGATCAGCAGATTAGGGGTTAATATATTTATTAAAGTGTTTCCGATGTGGGGGGACCTCGGTTTAGAGGTTAATAGTTAGTTTATGGGTGTTAGTGTACTTTGTAGCACTTTAGTTAAGAGTTTTATGTTCCGGCGTTAGCCCATAAAACTCTTAACTACTGACTTTTAAATGCGGTAGAAGTCTTGACAGGAGAGGGTCTACAGCTCACTTCTTCCAAGACTCGTAATACTGGTGTTAGGAAAATCCCATTAAAAAGATAGGATACGCAATTGACCTAAGGGGATTTGCGGTAGCCCCGAGTCGCGGAAGAAAAGTGAGCGGTACACCTGTACCTGTCAGACTCGTAATACCGGCGGGCGTTAAAAAGCAGCGTTGGGACCTCTCAACGCTGATTTTTAAGGCTAACGCCAAACTCGTAATCTAGGCGTATGTATTTAATATAAATATTTCACATTTGTTAATGCGAATATGCTATGTTGTTTTTGCAATGGGTGGCTCTATTGACTTCTATGGGGGAACGCAAATATGCAATAGAGTTTTGCGCGATCTCGGGTGTTAGTATTTTTCACTTTTTTTTCTCCATTGATTTCTATGGGGGAATGCAATGCACGCGCAAGTGAAAACATTAGTTAGGTTTTATGCGCTATTCGTGTTAACGCTAGTACTAAATACGTTTTTTTAAACTTGTAATACGAACCCAAACCAAACTTGAGCAAAAAGTTTAACTCTAGCAGAGTTTTTACGATCGTGGAAAAAAAATACCTCGCCACTTGTAATCTAACCCTATGTTTCTTGGGATTAAAGTTTAAATTGATATTTAAAATATAGGATAAAAAAGCCTAGAGACCCACAGGAACCCTTGTTTTAAAGCACAAAATCTTCTCTTTATAATAAAGTCTGTACATAGGTTTTAATAGCCAGGTGATCACTGTAATAATAGTAATCACCTTGAGCGAACAAATTTCCCTTTATTTGCATAGAGGCTCATGGGAGCCACTACGTGCAAGTCAAAGTTACTCAAACATCCCTTATTTATATGATAATATCCCCTTCTTTTTTCTATAGAGTTTAGGGGAAAAAACACACACAAGCTATTATTTATAACTTTGTTTATTAAAATTTGAATAAAAAAAAAAAGATGCATTTTTTTCACTGTTTTTGTTGCAGGATACTTACATTTCATGATATATACATACAATAATGGTATAATTTGAATTTGTTGTGTCTCCTGAAAAAGAAAAAAAAAAAATTATTATATGTTTGGGTTTCTCACTGAAAATGTCCTACTGTAGTGATTAAGGGCCAGATTGTGAGTGGAGCGCAAATGTTTGCAAGCGAGCGATAGTTTTTTTGCGTTCACTTGCACGTAAGTTAAATTGCGCTCATATTACAAGTTGAAAGTAAATGTGATCGCTTGAGCACAATTGAAGTTAACGCTCATCGGGTTAGCATGTCCTCAGAGCTCTGGTTAACTGTTTTGCGAAACTAAAAAGTGTCACATCAAAAATACATTACAAAAATACAGTTACACTCATAATAACATTACCTAATGAAAATATTTTAAAAAATTATTGCACAAAAAATATATGAGACCCTCAGGTGTTAGAAAAAAAAGGCATAAATACATATACATGTCTAAATAAATATTTTATTTTTATATAAATATATATATATATATATATATATATATATATATATATATATATATATATACACTCACCAGCCACTTTATTATTATTTTTAGAATTTAATAGCAACCACTATTTAAGTTGGAAGAAAAATGTCCCCTATGGACAATTCAGATGTATAAGAAGGAATTGTAGCACTGAAGCTACAAAAAACAATCAATCCTTCTTAAAAATAGATTCCTTGAAAAGGGATATCCTTTGGACCTTATACAGCAGGGCTACCTAAAAGCTTCAAATGAAGACAGGAACAAATATTTCTCCAAAACTGCACATAAGAACACTGTGGGTAGGCAATCTAAGAAGTCCACAACCCTGAAAATGGCTGTTCTTTACTGGCTTCAGTAGCCACCATAGTGAGATTAAGAAAATAATCTCCAAACATTTTTATACAATGACCCTATTTTGAAAGACTAAATTTAATCTAAACCTAGAGGTGTCTTCAGAGGGGCCTTCACGATTAAAAGTAAACTGGCACCAAGTAAAATAGTTAGAGAGAAAAATATATTAATAAAGCTACTGGGGCCAAAAATAAAAATAAAAATACTTTTTTGGACAATTTTAAACCACAATGCTGTGTTTTTAAATGTCATAAATCTAGATGTAGTATGTGTAAGTGTGTGAAAAATGGCACAAAGACTTTTCAGTCGAATATCATAGGTGAACAATTTGCTATCAAAAAACGCCTCACATGTGAATCCACTTTTGTGATATATTTGGTACAATGTGTCTGTGGGACACAGTATGTAGGGCATATGAGCTGTAAAGTCAAGAGACGGTAGAGCGAACATATTCACAATGTTAAAAAGAAATTTTTAAACACAGTGTATCTAGACACTGTACCCACATTCATAGAAGAAGTTCTAAAACTCTTTCCTTTATTCCAATTGAACAAATATCTAGAAATACCCATAACCCTTTACTGCTACTTAGACGTGTAGAAACATACTGGATCCACAAATTACATTATTTGATCCCAGAGGGTCTTAATGAATGTCTGGATCTGGCTACTTTTAATTTATGACATTGCCACAGTTTATCTTTACTTCACCAATTAGCATAATGTTCACCATCATCATTAGGACACGCTATACATTTTAGTGTTAGACATACATGTATCAACTCATACTTGAATATTACATTCTCCTACTATTTTTAAAATTCATATCCCTTTTATTGCCCAAACACCTTAACATTGTGCCCCCTAGATATATACACAGTGTCAACATTTCCCTATTGTGAACATTAGGACCATTGTTTATATGTTATCTTCCTCTGCCTTACACATTTAGTTTGTATATGCACTTATATTTCTTAACTATTATATACTTTGTCTGTTTATTCACTCACTTTTTTCCCTACTATGTATTTTTTAAGAATACATAGCATCTATGAAGGATATATATATATTCTCCCCCAATTCCCATCATCCACTTAGCAAGTTTTTCAAGCAAATGTTCATCAATTCCTGTATAGGATATATACCTTCTTTCCCTATTCCACATATTTTTCTCTCTAGATTTTTAGCTCACTTGCCATATCTGATCTCATAACTCACATAGTCATCATCATACATTATGTATATTGCTCCGCCTCACTACTTTAATTTTACTGTTTTGGATTATACATGTTTATTAAGATAATGTTTATTCACTTTTGTATTCATGTCTAGAAGGATAGAAATAAATATGATTATCATTTTTTTTTGAGTATCATGATGTCCGACATTGGCTCCTTTGGTCCTTCTGCAGTTACCATTGAATACCGTATCCTTTCCCTTGTCCAATAATCATATTGCCATAGTACTTTATAAGTCTAATTGCTTCACATCTCCCAAACACAACACATTTATGAGGGGAGGGTTTGTATTTTGACGTTCATTGTAGCTTTTTCTATCATTGCACGCTGCATACACCTTAGGTTCCTCCTCCTTTACTTAGCGTCAATTTACTTTGTTTGTTCCATTCACGTGTATACAAATTACGTCACTGAGGGGAGGGTATGTGTAGCGATGATCATCATCCCTCTTCCTATCACTGCACGATGTGCACTTCACACAACCTGGGCACCTCCTCTTTCTAACAGCGTTAGTTACTGTATATCATTGTTTCACGTTCATACACAGTAGGTATTACAATTATTACGTTTTTTAAGCTGCCTCATTAGATTACCTTCTCCATGAGTTTCCTTTACTTCTAATGATTTTTACTACTTCTACCCGACTTTACTTACTGGTAATTTCAATTGTCTAAATAGATTAGTATAATGACACGACATAGTTGTTAAACACGCTCGCCAGTTAGTTTGTTTTTTCCTTTTATCATAAGTTTCTATTTCATTATGTGACTCTGAGCACACACAAGGAGTAATGGCATTTTTTTGATAGAAAAAGTTTGGTGATTGATTTTATACAAGATATTTGATCATTGGATCAAGTGCTGTTTTTGACACATCTCTATTCAAACTATTTTTTACATAAGGTTATATTTGTACAGAATAATATGCATTCATTGTTCGATATGTATGTTTATTGTATAAATGGGAAAATATATGTACAGATTGTTTATTTTGGTTGCCTTGACACTGTATTGAGCTTGATGAAACAGCCACTGGTTGGCTGAGAAACACGTTGCTGTTTTAACTTGATTTTAATAAAGTAAGTTTGGAACTTACCACCTGCTGTTATACAATCTTCTATCACCTGCACCTTACTATATGGTGCAAAGATTACTTGGGACACAGTATCCTGATCCACTGTGGTTGGAGCTTGAGCATCTAAAAAAAAAGGTTAATCTATTTTTTGCCACATTTGCAGTGATTTCCAGCTTTGCATAGAATCCCAAATTGTATCAATTTATTTATTCAAAAGCCATACAATTTAAAAAATACACAATAAACAGTGGTTACAAATAATTACAGATGGACTATTCAACCTTTAAAGGCCATTAAATCCTCTGCAACTAATGCATCATGCCAAGACACATATAATAGATGGAACGATGCTTGCATTAACTTGTTGGAAGCAATGTTATAGATAAAATGCTTTAATCATTTTTTTTTTTATTTTTTTTTAAGGAACAACTTCAAAAATCTCCTTTAGCTTGTAATTCTTGAAAATTATTGATACGGAAAATAAGTTATTAATTACAACCTAAAACTATTTATTACCCACACTAGACATAAGGATACATGTAGTTTTTTTCACTAGAGTGGTCTCATTTGCTTGGCTTAAGAAACCGGAATAAAGAAAATTACTTGGCTGAAAAACCATGATGATTTAATCATCAAGCTTAATCTCCCATGATAGTGTATGGATTAGAAATAGATTGGATATAAAGCTTTTTTGTCTAATTTGAATTTTTGGAAAAAATATCCTGTATATCTGTCAATGATTATCCTTTGTAATTCATTTTATTTTGTGAGAAAATCTGTCAAGTATTAGATATGAGTAATTTAACTAAGTAGGTTTGATTATTTGTGTGAAATATCAGCATGTCCTTTTATCTTGGTTTAGTTTAGAATAAGAGCAAAGTGTCAATAAATGACTATTCTAAAACAATCAATATTAAGCATTTTATGTACAGAATATGCTATTCATTTGTAAATCATGCAACAATAATATTCCAATCAATATATATATAGCCATTCATGTCTTAGTTCTGATATTCAGATTTCCCCCATGAAAACAAGTGCAGAATCCAGCTTTCAGATTCCAAAATCATCAAAGATGCAATTAATGTTCATTCAAAAAGTGATCAAATCCATAATTCCTTTTAAAATAATTTATCTTTAATGTACATCTAGATTATTATTTAATTGTTAAATTAAAAATGAAATAAATCTTTAAATATGTACTTTTTAAAGATATTCCTGCATAATGAAGAATGTAATTAAATTATGATATACGCAAACTATCTCTGTATTCCTGCATTGTCTATAGACAAGATGAATTGGTCAAAATTGAAATTTTCAATCTCTCTCAAAAAAAAAAAAAGATTCAGCAGGGTAATGGTTAAACTTAAAGCTTTCACAAAGAGGATGTCAGATGTTTTCTGGAAGGTAAGCATTGAATTTAGACTTTTAAAATACCTGTTTTAAATTAATGTTTTATATATTAATAGTTCATGATGGTTTTTATATTACATTTAGCTAATATTTTTATAGCAGTTCTGGTTCTTTCTAAATCTACTCTATTAGTGTTAATAATAGTAATTACAAATATGTTAAAGCCTTTAGGATATTGAAATACAGCATTGCAGAGTCAGTCAGCCAGCCAGCCAGGCAGAAAGCTTGCAAGCCAACTATTTGACCCTAAACCAATGTAGAAGCCAGATTGCTTACAATATTTTAGAATTTGTATTTATTTACATTTATTTACAACTTTTTGAAACCCAGCCCAAAGCCCCAATTGTAATATGTTGAATTGCTATGCGAGCTTCTTTAGTTTGCTTTTTGACAAGTTTTACTGTTTAATTAAAATAATTCCAGTCTATAATAGCTGTTTTTAAATTGCTTTTTAAAATGATGTGTGATGGTTTAAAGGGACAGTAAAGCCAACATTAAACTTTCTTAAGTCATACAGGGAGTGCAGAATTATTAGGCAAATGAGTATTTTGACCACATCATCCTCTTTATGCATGTTGTCTTACTCCAAGCTGTATAGGCTCGAAAGCCTACTACCAATTAAGCATATTAGGTGATGTGCATCTCTGTAATGAGAAGGGGTGTGGTCTAATGACATCAACACCCTATATCAGGTGTGCATAATTATTAGGCAACTTCCTTTCCTTTGGCAAAATGGGTCAAAAGAAGGACTTGACAGGCTCAGAAAAGTAAAAAATAGTGAGATATCTTGCAGATGGATGCAGCACTCTAAAAATTGCAACGCTTCTGAAGCGTGATCATCGAACAATCAAGCGTTTCATTCAAAATAGTCAACAGGGTCACAAGAAGCGTGTGGAAAAACCAAGGCGCAAAATAACTGCCCATGAACTGAGAAAAGTCAAGCGTGCAGCTGCCAAGATGCCACTTGCCACCAGTTTGGCCATATTTCAGAGCTGCAACATCACTGGAGTGCCCAAAAGCACAAGGTGTGCAATACTCAGAGACATGGCCAAGGTAAGAAAGGCTGAAAGATGACCACCACTGAACAAGACACACAAGCTGAAACGTCAAGACTGGGCCAAGAAATATCTCAAGACTGATTTTTCTAAGGTTTTATGGACTGATGAAATGAGAGTGAGTCTTGATGGGCCAGATGGATGGGCCCGTGGCTGGATTGGTAAAGGGCAGAGAGCTCCAGTCCGACTCAGACGCCAGCAAGGTGGAGGTGGAGTACTGGTTTGGGCTGGTATCATCAAAAATGAGCTTGTGGGGCCTTTTCGGGTTGAGGATGGAGTCAAGCTCAACTCCCAGTCCTACTGCCAGTTTCTGGAAGACACCTTCTTCAAGCGGTGGTACAGGAAGAAGTCTGCATCCTTCAAGAAAAACATGATTTTCATGCAGGACAATGCTCCATCACACGCGTCCAAGTATTCCACAGCGTGGCTGGCAAGAAAGGGTATAAAAGAAGAAAATCTAATGACATGGCCTCCTTGTTCACCTGATCTGAACCCCATTGAGAACCTGTGGTCCATCATCAAATGTGAGATTTACAAGGAGGGAAAACAGTACACCTCTCTGAACAGTGTCTGGGAGGCTGTGGTTGCTGCTGCACGCAATGTTGATGGTGAACAGATCAAAACACTGACAGAATCCATGGATGGCAGGCTTTTGAATGTCCTGCAAAGAAAGGTGGCTATATTGGTCACTGATTTGTTTTTGTTTTGTTTTTGAATGTCAGAAATGTATATTTGTGAATGTTGAGATGTTATATTGGTTTCACTGGTAAAAATAAATAATTGAAATGGGTATATATTTGTTTTTTGTTAAGTTGCCTAATAATTATGCACAGTAATAGTCACCTGCACACACAGATATCCCCCTAAAATAGCTAAAACTAAAAACAAACTAAAAACTACTTCCAAAAATATTCAGCTTTGATATTAATTCATTTTTTGGGTTCATTGAGAACATGGTTGTTGTTCAATAATAAAATTAATCCTCAAAAATACAACGTGCCTAATAATTCTGCACTCCCTGTATAAAGCATACAACTTTAAACATCTTTCTAATCTACTTCTTTTATCTTAATTCTCGATATTCTTTGTTGAAAAGCATACCTAGCTATGCTCAGGAGCAACAATGCACTACTGGAAACTAGCTACTGCTTGTTGGCTGCACAAATATTCATCTTGCCATTGGCTCATATGATGTGTTCAGCTAGCTCCCAGTATTGTATTGCTGATACTTCAACAAAGGATACAAAAATAATAAAACTTATTTTGTAATAGAGCTAAATTGGAAAGTTGTTTAAAATTGTATGCTCTCTCAGAATCATGAAAAAAAAAGCCCTTCTATATCTTGCATGTACATAATATGATAGTGATATTCCAATAAATAAATAAAAACATATTCAAGGAAATATTCACATTGTTTTTGGCTTTTTTAATTCAACAGTCTAGACAACCTGAAAATGTTTTTTGGCTTTTTCAGATATCAGATCTTGACTGCTCACATAGGGATTTTGGAATGTTTATGATCTTGAGCATGCCTATTCTTTAATATCTTCCTCACATGTTTTTCATGAAAGATACACCTTTTCAGTTAACTTTTTTTTTTTTTAAATAATTTTTATTGAGGCAAAAAAAAAATTAAATACAGATATTCAATACAATACAATATGTAAGTTAGCAAGTAGCACAATGGACAAATATTATGAAACAGCATAAATATTATTAGATAGCATATTCTGTAATGGTCGTTATGTGAATAAATAGTACAGCGCCTCATTTTTAAGTTAATTTTTGAACAATATATACATTTGCATATCACCATAACCGATAATAAAACAACTAGCAACATGGGGCGCGATCCGATATAGATCGTAGTTTGTGGCGCAATCGAGGGAACCCGCGTCGCCCGCAGTTTCAGCTCGCAACTCGAGCTATCCCATATACGGCGCCGTCAGATGCTAACGTGCCGTAAGTCAGATAAACCAGTGATGTCCAGAAATCTGCGCAAGTACAAATTTCTGGCGTCGCCAGTGACTTGCGGCACGTTAGAAACTGCCGGCGCCTACAAAACATGACTAAAGTCTAAATCACCCGCACTGTCTAACACGCCTCCCTAACATAGCCCGACACGTCTAACCCTCTATCCGCTATCCCCCTCACTATCCTAACAATAACAATGTATTAACCCCTAAACCGCCGCTACCTAATAAAGTTATTAACCCCTAAACCGCCGCCAGCTATATTAAATCTATAACCCCCTAAAGTGAGCCCCTAACACCGCCGCCATCTACCTTACCTACCCCCTAAAGTGAGCCCCTACCCCGCCGACATCTACCTTACCTACCCCCTAAAGTGAGCCCCTACCCCGCCGCTATCTATTTTAAAATTATTAACCCCTAATCTAATCCCCCCTACCCCGCCGCCACCCCTAAAATACTAAACTATCCCTACCACTAAACCTAAGTCTAACCCTACAAATAGCCCTGAAAAGGGCTTTTTGCTTGGCATTGCCCCAAAGCAACAGCTCTTTTGCCAGCCCTTAAAAGGGCTTTTTGCGGGGCATGCCACAAAGAATTCAGCTCTTTTGCCAGCCCTTAAAAGAGCTTTTGGCGGGGCTTTGTCACAAAGTAAACTGCTCTTTTGCCTACAATCTACATCCCCCTACACCGCGGCCACCTATAATAAATGTATTAACCCCTAATCTAATCCCCCTACACCGCCGCCAGCTATATTAACTATATTAACCCTAATTATATTAGGGTTAATATAGTTAATATAGTTATTATATTATATATATTAACTATATTAACCCTAATTATATTAGGGTTAATATAGTTAATATCGTTATTATATTATATATATATATATATAAAGTATAATAACCCTATCTAACTCTAACATCCCTAACTAAACTCTTATTAAAATAAATCTAATATTAATATTATTAATTAAAATATTCCTATTTAAATCTAAATACTTACCTATAAAATAAACCCTAAGATAGCTACAATATAATTAATAATTACATTGTAGCTATGTTAGGGTTTATATTTATTTTACAGGTAAATTGTTAATTATTTTAACTAGGTATAATAGCTATTAAATAGTTATGAACTATTTAATAGCTACCTAGTTAAAATAATTACCCAATTACCTGTAAAATAAATCCTAACCTAAGTTACAAATACACCTACACTATCAATAAATTAAATAAACTACAAATATCTATCTAAAAATACAATTAAATAAACTAAACTAAATTACAAAAAAAAAAAAAACACTAAATTACAAAAAATAAAAAAAAGATTACAAGATTTTTAAGCTAATTACACCTATTCTAAGCCCCCTAATAAAATAATAAACCCCCAAAATAAAAAAAAAATCCCTACCCTATTCTAAATTAAAAATAGTTCAAAGCTCTTTTACCTTACCAGCCCTTAAAAGGGCCTTTTGTGGGGGCATGCCCCAAAGAAAACTGCTCTTTTGCCTGAAAAAAAAAACACAATACCACCCCCCAACATTACAACCCACCACCCACATACCCCTAATCTAACCCAAATCCCCCTTAAATAAACCTAACACTACCCCCATGAAGATCTCCCTACCTTGTATTCACCCCGCCGGGCAGAACTCTTCATCCGATCCGGGCGATGTCCATCCAAGCGGCAAAGAAGAAATCTTCATCCCGGCGATGTTTTTCTCCAAGCGGCAGCAAAGTCTTCATCCATCAGCCAGCATCTTCCTTCAAGCGGCATCTTGAATCTTCTCTCCACCGACGCGGAGCATCCATCCCGGCCGACGACTGAACGACGAATGAGGTACCTTTAAATGACGTCATCCAAGATGGGGTCCGTCGAATTCCTATTGGCTGATAGGATTCTATCAGCCAATCGGAATTAAGGTAGAAAAATCTGATTGGCTGATTGAATCAGCCAATCAGATTCAAGTTCAATCCGATTGGCTGATTGAATCAGCCAATCAGATTGAACTTGAATCTGATTGGCTGATTGAATCAGCCAATCAGATTGAACTTGAATCTGATTGGCTGATTCAATCAGCCAATCAGATTTTTCTACCTTAATTCCGATTGGCTGATAGAATCCTATCAGCCAATCGGAATTTGACGGACGCCATCTTGGATGACGTCATTTAAAGGTACCTCATTCGTCGTTCAGTCGTCGGCCGGGATGGATGCTGCGCGTCGGTGGAGAGAAGATTCAAGATGCCGCTTGAAGGAAGATGCTGGCGGATGGATGAAGACTTTGCTGCCGCTTGGAGAAAAACATCACCGGGATGAAGATTTCTTCTTTGCCGCTTGGATGGACATCGCCCGGATCGGATGAAGTGTTCTGCCCGGCGGGGTGAATACAAGGTAGGGAGATCTTCAGGGGGGTAGTGTTAGGTTTATTTAAGGGGGGGTTTGGGTTAGATTAGGGGTATGTGGGTGGTAGGTTGTAATGTTGGGGGGTGGTATTGTGTTTTTTTTTTTCAGGCAAAAGAGCAGTTTTCTTTGGGGCATGCCCCCACAAAAGGCCCTTTTAAGGGGTGGTAAGGTAAAAGAGCTTTGAACTATTTTTAATTTAGAATAGGGTAGGGAATTTTTTTTATTTTGGGTGTTTATTATTTTATTAGGGGGCTTAGAATAGGTGTAATTAGCTTAAAAATCTTGTAATCTTTTTTTTATTTTTTGTAATTTAGTGTTTGTTTGTTTTTGTAATTTAGTTTAGTTTATTTAATTGTATTTTTAGATAGATATTTGTAGTTTATTTAATTTATTGATAGTGTAGGTGTATTTGTAACTTAGGTTAGGATTTATTTTACAGGTAATTGGGTAATTATTTTAACTAGGTAGCTATTAAATAGTTCATAACTATTTAATAGCTATTATACCTAGTTAAAATAATTAACAATTTACCTGTAAAATAAATATAAACCCTAACATAGCTACAATGTAATTATTAATTATATTGTAGCTATCTTAGGGTTTATTTTATAGGTAAGTATTTAGATTTAAATAGTAATATTTTAATTAATAATATTAATATTAGATTTATTTTAATAAGAGTTTAGTTAGGGATGTTAGAGTTAGATAGGGTTATTATACTTTATATATATATATATATATATATATATATATATATATATATATATATATATATATATATATATATATATATATATATATAATATAATAACAATATTAACTATATTAACCCTAATATAATTAGGGTTAATATAGTTAATATATATAATATAATAACTATATTAACTATATTAACCCTAATATAATTAGGGTTAATATAGTTAATATAGCTGGCGGCGGTGTAGGGGGATTAGATTAGGGGTTAATACATTTATTATAGGTGGCCGCGGTGTAGGGGGATGTAGATTGTAGGCAAAAGAGCAGTTTACTTTGTGACAAAGCCCCGCCAAAAGCCCTTTTAAGGGCTGGCAAAAGAGCTGTTACTTTGGGGCAATGCCACGCAAAAGGTCCTTTTAAGGGCTGGTAATAGAGATAATTATTTTAGGGGGATTAGATTAGGGGTTAATAATATTAATATAGCTGGCGGCGGTATAGGGGGATTCGATTAGGGGTTAATAATTTTTATATAGGTGGCGGCGGTATAAGGGGTCAGATTAGGGGATAGATAAGGTAGATGGCGGCGGTTTTAGGGGCTCACAGTAGGGGTTTAGTTTATGTAGATGGCGGCGGTTTAGGGGTTAAATATTTTATTAGGGATTGCGGCGGGGGATCGCGGTTGACAGGTAGATAGACATTGCGCATGCGTTAGGTGTTAGGTTTTATTTAGCAGATCGCGGTTGACAGTTAGATAGACATTGCGCATGCGTTAGGTGTTAGGTTTATTTAGCAGCTAGTTTAGAGAGTTGTGGGGCTCCAATAGTCAGCGTAAGGCTTCTTACGGCTGCTTTTTGTGGCGAGGTGAAAATGGAGTAAGATTTCTCCATTTTCGCCACGTAAGTCCTTACGCTGTATATTGGATACCAAACTGTGCGGGTTTGGTATACCTGCCTATGGCCCAAAAAACTACGGGCGACGGCAGAAATATACGCGCGTAACTTCTAGGTTACGCCATATATAGGATACCAAACCCGCGCAAATATTGGTGTCGCCAGCTTTTGCGGGCGACGATTTTTATCGGATCGACCCCATGTTGTCCCCATATAGTAGATTTAGGCCTCTCATGAATCTCTAAAGAGACATCTGTAGCTGAGGGGGAATTTGGGGGAAATGAAGAAAAAAAGAGATTTTCAAGGCTAGTATGACTATGTTGCCTTATGTTATATGGGACTAGGAGGAAAGTAGCATCTGGGGAGCCATGCCATATGAGCAAATAGTGAGGGTAAGTGTGTAGGTGTTGTTTAGGGGTGGGTATTTGGTAAACCAGTGCAATATAAGTTTAGCGCAATTGAAAAGGAATTATTCTGTTTCTAGCCTCACATATATATTAGCTACAAAACTGAGCTTTATGATATATTTAAGGAAAATGCAAGGTTGCCACACGAGCATGGGCCCTATACCCTGCGGCAAAGCACTTACATTTCTATCTAGCGGCTCTATATATTATGTGGCTATCACTTTTATTAAGCTATTACCCAGTGGGTTCAGAACAATAAAGAATTCCTTCAGTGTGTCACATAGTTTTTCAACTATAGCATTACACCACCCCCTATGCATATACTAACACATTAACATTTAACCTTTAGTGTGCAGGAAAGAAATAAAATATATACATAAATAAAGATGATTTTCCATGACAATAGAAATCTATAAGGGAAACATGGTATACTACATCTCATAGCTAAAAAAAACATGTAAAACTCAGGAATACACAAGCAAACCCTTGGCTACTAAAAAAGAAAGAACAGGTATAAAGGGGCAATACTGCATAGTAAACATGATAAAAGAACTGATGATCCCCTTATATGACATATTGAAAAAGGTCTGTAAACCAATATACACATACAGTATATTCACTAGGTAAAGGTAGCACATTTGGAGTGACTTATATCAATATATCATACCAACAGATGTGTTAAATAATGCAACATATGAATATAATATGTATTATATGGGACTCCCACTGAACTCAGGACATGGACTAACCCCATATAGCCACAACATCAAAATTAGCTCAAAGGATTTTACTATGGCAGAAACACAGCAGACTGTTGTTGAGTTTGGTGCAAGTTATTATTACATATAAAACTGAAGATTATGATTTAATCAGCATCCAAACAGCATGGAATACAACGGTATAGAGATTTCCAAGCAGCAAGAGTCAATACTATGTCAGCTTATGGAGTATATAGCTGCAAAATAGTTACTTTGTGTATGTAACTTATCCTACCCCAGTTATTCGTACAGTCCAGGCAGCTTTCTCAGGATACTTTCGCCTGTATGGAAAAGTATAGTAGGTTTGCTGCACGGCGTGAGCTATATATTCCGCTGCAAAGAAGGATGCCATACTGATCCCTAAATCTATATCTTCGTGTCGAGACACCAGAAGCACTTCCATGGGACGGGCTAGTCTCTGGGGTAAGATTTCCCTTCAGGCTGCTGTCCTCCGCTGTTCCAGAGGCATAAGTCACTGGTAGTATCACGCCGCTGTTTTCTTTTTCTTTTTTGAAGTGAAAAGTAGTTCTATGTAATATCTTTTACACCTTATGATTTAAATATAATATGTACCAAAGGTATGTGGAATATCACACCTATATGTGCTTGTTGGATATACCATTCCAAAACCATGGGCATTAATATGAAGCCCCCCCTTTTGTGGCTATTACAGCCACAACTCTTCAGAGAAGGCTTGGGGTATTTGTGCTCATTCAAACAAAAGAGAATTTGCAAGGTAAGGCACTGATTTTGGATGAAGGATATTCAAAGTGTAGAGATAAAGTATATAGTTTATTCTAGGTATAAAACAAACCCAGTGGCATAACAGTTATAAAATAAGACCAATTGGTTACAGTATTATTTACATCAAATTATCATGGATCCATGACTCAAAAATTAAAATGTCAAAAGCCTGACAGCACATACAATGTTCCTAATAGTTTATGTAGGCCTAATAGTTTGTGCAGGCCATTCAACTTACTCCCCCCAAAACTCAAAAAACCATGTGTTCGTCAACCTTGCTTTGTGCACAGGGGCACAGTGATGGAACAGGAAGGGTCTTCCCCAAACCATTACATGAACATTAACTGGAATTAAGGGGCCTAGCCAAAACCCTAAAAAACAGACCTAAGCCATTATCCCTCCTCCAACAAACTTTACAGCAGGTACTATGCATTTTGGTAGGTTGCATTCTCCTGGCATATACCCCACCCAGATTCTTCCATTAGACTTCCAGTAAGTGAAACAGAATTCATCATTTTAGAGAACACATTTCCATTACTCCCTGAGTCTCCACTCCTGCCAACACTTTACATTGTGCATGCTATTTTGAGGTTTGTGTAAAGCTACTTGACCATGAAAACCCATTTCATGAAGCTCCCAACACCACAGTTTTTGTGCTGATGCTGTTTCCAGAGGCAGTTTGATACTTCTGTAGTAAGTGATAAAACAGATTTTTACACGCTATGTGCTTCAGCACTTAACAGCCCCACTCTATGAGCCTGCATAGTCTACTACTTTGTGGTTGGGTTGTTGTTTATCCTAGACTCCTAGAAATTTCCACTTCACAATAATAGCATAGTTGACTGGGGCAGGTCTAGTAGGGCAGAAATTTCACAAATATCCTATGACATTGTCACTGCTCTTCTGTACAACCCATTAAATAAATAAAACATCCTAATATATCTATATAATTCTACATATAATAAATATATAATTTAACTTATTCACTTGTTGCCGTAATTGGCAGGAAGGTTGGGAGGGCTCTGGTAACTGTTGTCTATTGATGCTAGTACTACCCCTTTTTAGGGGTCTATATTATTAGATTACCAATGTATTAGCTACACTTACCACTACATAGTTACTACCTCCCACTTACATAATCCCCCCCCCCATCAAACCTTTGAAGGAACTTTGCAACATTGTAACCTGTAAAAAGTAGAATACTAAGTTATCAAAAAAGAGATGTGTTTTTAAATTTCTCTCGGCATATCAGCACACTAGTTGGTAGGTGTGTAAATATGTAAATGTATCAAGATAATATATGCGTGTATTAGAGTTTTTGAGACCGCCCATTGTAGGGGGCTGGAAATGATGAAGTCAGAAACAGAAATAAAATATCGGTTTAAAACATGACAGAAGCTTCGTTTTGCAAAAGTTCATTCACATTTCAATATACTATTAAAATGTTTGCATTTAACAAAAGTGATGCTTTTAGATTGACTTTTCTAATCCTTTAAGTTTAAAGGGACCTATTTTTTCTCTTTCTTCTATCTATACCATTCTGTCATAAATTGTTAGCTGCCACCACAAGTAACACCACCAGTAGAACCAGCACCATCACTACCAGTGCAGAGTCTGTATCTGGTTTTACTTGTGTAAGTGGGACAAGCACTATTGGCCACGGAGGGGTGTGTGTGTGGGGCGGGGCTGCGGAGGTTGCGGGGGGATTTGGGTGCGGTGGAAGACAGGTACAGCTACATGTACATTCAATTTTGAGTGCAATGCGCAGTTGCTGAAAATGAAATCAAAGGTGGCAGCAGGCTCTTAGGAGGATAGTGATGCAGTGGGTAGTAGAGCAGACAGGCAGGCACCAAGGAGAAAATGGGATTTGTTGTCACCAACAGAGCACCCAATATGGCGAAGGATCTCCGACTTTATAAGCGTACATTTTTCAGCTCACATCTTCCTCTTTTGGTAAAGGCAGCTATACTCGAAGGCAACTCTAGGTTATCAACTTTACTTGAACTGTGCAGACGGATTGGAGGCCTCTTCAACCACAGTGTTGAAACCAGTCAGTTCCCTAGGCAGGAACAGGATAAGGCAGGGCTTCCCCAGCACCCTCTTAAGCAAGATATAACTACTAGGTGGAACACGACCTTGAATATGCTAGAACATTTCTTGGAGCAGCAGAAGGCTATCCATGCTATAGTTTCCGATCAACAGATTGACATCAGGATTCCATTAGGCAAAGATGATTAGACCATGATTGGTCAGTTAGTGGTAGTCTTAAAGCCTTTTAGGGGTGTGAAATAGAACTTGAATCAAAACACTACCTGTGTGAGTCAAGTCATACCCCTGTTCACTTACCTATTGAGCAAGATGGATGTCCTCCTGGAAAATTGTGAAGTTGTTCATGGTGGGGTACTAAGCAGTGAAGTAGCAGCACTTGAAAGGAGGCTGAATAAGCAGCTAAAAGGTTGCATGCGGCACCATCTGGAGAAATGCCCTGAACTGATGCTGGCCAGCTTGTGTGATCCCAGAATTAAGGGGAAATGGCAATCAAAACTGATAACCTGACAACTTAATGGGGCAACCTGATTTGCAGGGTGCATACGGACCAGGAAAAGGAGGGCATGGTTTGGGAGGGCAGGGGAAAGATATTATTTTCTCGTTTCCTACCAGCAGCTGCCACAGCTGCGAAAAAACGACTTAGTGGAGCAAAAGCATTTTGGTTAGAGGCAGTACACTGTTTGGTGGGACCCACTGAAGGCCCCTCAAGAAGGTGGAGTAGTACAAGTGCCTCAGATATGCTAAAGAATTATCTTTGCGACCCTCCTTTTCCCCCTACAGCAGACCCTCTGAGCTATTAGGATGAGAAGAGGACTGTGTGGCCTGCCCTGGTTACAGAAGCTCAGGAGCTTCTCTCTTGTAACCCAACCACTGTGCAAAGTGAGCAAGTGTTTTCATTAACTGGTAATATACTGAAACCTTAGTGCTCACAAATATCTCTCTATGTCATTGAATAAATGGCATTTATCAAATTTAATAATCCAAAGCTAGGTTACCCATCGCTTACATTTGACACCAATTCATTTTGAACTGTTTTCCACTCCAGTTCCTGCCCTCCCTGCTCCATGGTTGTCATTATCCCCAAATGCCAAATCCTCAGGGAATTGCTGGACGCTGTGTCTAAGGGGCTCTAGGCACATGTTGCCCTCATCCTCCACTGCCTGGAGTGTTCTAAGGTTTATATATTTTCAGGCCTACTTACCTAGTTTAGTAACTGTGCTGCCTGCTGCTACTTGCCACTCCTGCTCCCGCCCGCCCTGGTCTGTGGTGGTCATCTTCCGTCAATGCAAAATCCTCAGGGAACTGTTGGCTGCAGTGTCCAAGGGGCTATAGGCACCTGTTGCCCTCTTCCTCCCCTCTAGGTGTATTTTTGAGGTGTACTCAGGCCCACTTAAATAGTTCAGTAACTCTGCAGTCTGCTGCTGCCAGTCCTGTTCCTGCCCTCCCTGCTCTGTGGTGGTCATCATCCATCAATACCAAATCCTTAGGGAACTGCTGGCCAATTATTTTATCAGAAGTTCAATTTTTTTTAAATATTTGCTGATTCTGTAGAATGTTTTTTAAAATATTGGAGAGACCCTTTGATTATATTAGTAATGTTGATACTTTGAGCAGGAGACACAATGAAGTAGTAAAAATTTACGAGACTTATGCACATAACTGAGAATTAAAAAAAAAATGGGATTGAAAAAAATTATACATATATGCTTAGCAGGCAGTATATATTTTGAATGGTAATGTATTATATCCCTTCCTAATTACAACTTATATATTATTCAAGAAGCATCAGTCTTAAGATTAGTCCACGATAATTGCACAAGCACTTACCTGTGCAATATTAATTGCAGATGTGGCCTTATAAGGCCAGAACATGGGTGAACAGGTACTTTGACAAACTGCTTTTTATTAAACAGGGCTCATGGTATACAAATAAGAAATTATCATTTTGTGCTATAACTAAGTCAGAATTGAATATTACACACGTATAATGAATATTTAACTAGGAATTAATAAAAACATATTTGATCAGATCTGAGGGATTTTTCATTCATGCAGAGCCAACTTTAATATGCTTTTTAGGGATATAACACAATCTGTTTTATTGTTGTAATCATTTTAAAATGATTTTACCTATTATTATTTCTTTTTTTCTTCTTGTGTACAAGGTCTATTACTTCCTGTTACACTCCACAAGTGGAATGTGGTCACTACAGGAATGCATTTAATAGCTTGATGTCATAAATCTTCTAGAGCAACTTGAGCTGACTTTCTCTAGCATTCACTGACTAATAACATGCTTAATGCCCACGCTCACTAGAAGACAGACTGCAACTGGAGAAGTTAAGTTGTCAACATGTTAGTTCCCTTATCTCCTTGTGCTCATTTTGCAAGAAAACAAGTAAGTTGCTTGCTGTTTTTAGCATAATCTGTTTATGTTTACTTTAAAATGTCATTATTCTTTTTACTAGGAGAACTGTTTCATAACAATTTAATCAAATATGTGCTGCCATCATTTACTGACTACACTGCATTTTTATGCCAATCATGGAGAACAACCAAGTACATTTGGAAAGGCATATTCAAAATTCCCTGCAACTGAGCCAATCCTTATTCTTTTTTTAAACATATGTTGTGACATATGCTAAAAAAAAACAACCTTTTATCTAAAATATAAAAATAAGTTATTGTGGAAGGAACCCCCTCTTGATTGTAATAACTTTATTTTCTAAAACAGTAAATATACTTATCTAATGATATGCAAAATATTTCAAATTCTTTTTTTATAATTATATCCAAATTAAAGTGCATAGTATTGCTATGTTACAAAATATTAAAACATAAACAATACCAGGCTTCCAGTTTAACTGCAGAACAAAATAGAGTATTGGAAGGCATCTATTTTATCACTTCCTAGATGATTTTGCAGCTACCATTACAAAAATAAATTATTGCTTGTTATAATATTTAGTTTTGATAAACATAGTTGCATACATTATATTACTACTAAAATTCCCAAATATCTAAAAAATAAAAACCCTGGGGCATCTTATTGTGCCTGGCATTGGTTCTATGATGAGTAATGCAGCAAAAAAATTGGGATCGAGTTCTTGCCCCTCTTGTCCAAAAGAGTTAATCTTATGTAAGAGACACTGGTGATTTCTTGAATAAAATCCGACATTTCATGTAAATAAATGATAATATTTTTCTTGCCATATGGGATGTCTCCAGCCTTTATATGGTGATTCCCCATGAGATGGGTATTGGCTGTATTAAAGGGACAGTTTACTCAAAAATGTTCTCCCCTTTAATTTGTTCCCAATGATCCACTTTACCTGCTGGAGTGTATTAAATTGTTTACAAGTAGCTCCTTTACCCTTATATTGGCATTTGAAATTTTTAATTTAGCATGTGGTATCCCCACCTATTCTGAAAGTTTGTGGCCGCGCGTACCAGCTATAGATAAGCTTTGTAAACACAGCCAGCAGAAGAAATTACACTCCCAGTGTGATAAAGCAGAGATAAGGTAATAAAATGTTGATTTTCCATTGTTCTCTCAAAAGTATTGGTGATTGTTTTAAGGACAGATATAAGATCAAGAAGCAGGTATATGAACACAATGTGATACAGTAATGAGATCTGATTATACCTACAAGCTCAACCTATTTTATTCAAAATCAGAGCTTTAATATACAGAAATAAACCTTAAAAAGCAAATTTTCATACATTTTTTACTCTGCAGTTGGTAAAAAAGCAATTGTAAACACATTAAGGGAAAAACTATTTTACAGTATACTGTCCCTTTAAGAATGCACTTGAAACATGTGGCAAATACAATCAACATTATGTTGGGTTTATGATTGATTTGCTTGAATTAATTTTGACCCCAAACTACTTTCTATTTGACAAAATGTTTTACTTACAAAAGACAAGAACAGCGATGGGGTCCAATGTGGCCCCTTCATATGCATGAATGGTAATGGATCATTTAGAGGAAAGTATTGTTTATAACCATACACATTTTAAACAATACTGTCTAACTTGGTATCGGTGCATAGATGACCTGTTCATTATATGGCAAGAGCCTCCAGAGCTTCTTACAGAACTAAGGGTGGACATTGAAAGATCAGTGCCGTTTATTAAGTTTACACCTTAACATGATAACACACAGATTGAATTCTTAGACACTTAGGTCTATAAAGAAAATGGATTCCTTAAAAACTGACCTGTTTGTTAAGACTACAGACAAAAATACTTTGCTACAAAGAAAAAGTTTTCATCCCCCTGCAGTATTTAAGTCTGTGCCCAAATCCAAATTCTTAAGGGTTGATAGGATTGTATCTGATCCCATTAGGAAAGAACAAAGACTTGATGAAACCCAGTCTAAATTTGTTAAACGTGGATATTTAAACTCTGAATTAGCACATATATGGTATAACCTACACCAAAATAAAAAAGGCAGCATAGTGATAGACTTACCTTTGTCAGTACATACAAAACATTAAGTAACAAGATTCATTGCATTTTGAAACACAATTAGAATATCCTGAGAGAATTATGTGCTGATATAAAGGAGTTTACACAAATACCTAGAGTAGCTGACTGCAAGGGTTATACTTGTGGTAGAAGAATCACTAAAGCAGTAGTCAATTCTGATAAGAATTTTACCCCATTCTTTGGTAAACCCAAGGATGGTACATTTCCATGCCTAGGATGTTCACACTGTAACAATGTGTTTAAGGGAGGGGACATTTCTCACCCTTACACTGGATGTAAATACAATATTATGGGTTTTTATACTTGTAACTCATTCTTTGTGGTATATGCCCTTAAGTGCCCATGTGGGATATTATATATAGGTGAGATCATCCAAAGAATCAGAGACTGTATAGGGCAACACAAATCTAACATTAAAAACCCTGAGCTAAAACATTTACCAGTTGTGGTTCATTGTATTTGATCAGGCTAAGAAAAAACATAGGGGGGGGGCGATAGACAAAGGGACCTTCTATATAAGGAGGCTAAATGGATATGGAAGTTGAATACATTATACCCCAAAGGTATGAAAAGGGAGTTTGATTTAAAACCCTTATTGGAGATTGATATCTCATGATTAATGTTTTTCTGTCATTTATTCTATAGATGTGGCTGCTGCATTTGTATATGGATTATGTATGCTTTTTTCCTCTGTTTGTTTTTAGTCTTGGTCCAATGTGCATTAAATTATTTATGGATAAAAGGATACACTTTATTAACATTTATTCAACACATACATTTAAAAACACAGCTAGTGTACCAGATAATAGGGGGTAGGTGATTTCTATCTGAATGCTGATCTGATAACCAACTGCTAATTATGAAACGGCCTTCCTAATGTTTCTTATTCTTGATGACATTATTAATAAAATAATATTCATAAGTAAACATCGTATTTTTTATTTATTTTGAGCATGTCATTCAGCAATAGAAAATTACAGGTACTTCATTACATTTTCTGATTTTATTGACTCTTTATGCGCACAAGAATGCAGACACGGTCACACAAGTTAAATATGTATATGATACTGTGCCATTTTATTCTTACATACTAAATAGCCATAGCTGTAGAACATACCATCTATCTTTCTATATAGATGGCCATTAACCCCTCCATGAATACTAGCCCAATATATGTGTGATACATGACAGTGAATTTCATACAAAAATGTCTATAGGGCTACTGAATTTTAGTAGGGGGATATTATAACATGCATGATCGTAATCACCTTACATGTGTGGCTGTAAAGTTTGACTCAATTTTTATAGTGCATATATTGATAAACATAGTCTAAAACATTATAAGCCAGTCTCAGAGATATACCACATATTTTTATCCCATAAAGCATTTTGTTCATGTATCCACCTGCATTCTTTTTGTAGCAGAATTTTATTTACATTGCCTCTCCTGCCTCTTAATTTTATTTTTTTCAATTGCAAAAAAACTGAATATCATATTTATCATTGGCATGTTATGTATTTATGTGTTGGGCTATTAGTACAGACCGGTTCCATTTGATATCCCTCATATGTTCCAAAATTCTGGTTGTCAACTCTCTAGAGGTCTCCCCTACAAAAATCAAATTACATTTGCACATTGCAACATAAATGACCATGTTGGACCGGCAGTTCATAAAGGTTTAATCTCATATTTTTTGTTAGTATTGTGGGTTATGAAGGATTTTGTAGAAATCACGTTCCTGCAAGCTTTACATCGACCGCATATATAGAAGCCCTTTGTTTCCCTTAGCCAAGTTCTTGGTTTAGACACACAGTAATGGCTATTAGTTAGAATATCCTTTAGATTTTTAGATCTTCTGTTTGTTATTAATAGATTTTCTGTTACTACTTCTAACAGGTCAGGGTCATCAGAAAGTATATGCAAGTGTTTCTTAAAAATCTGGCAAATTTTATAATTGTTTTCATCAAATGTACCTATAATTCTTATAGTTTGTTTCTGTACCCGTTCAGGCTTACGACCTGCTTTTATCTCACTCAGTAAGGATCTTCGATCTATAGCGTTTGCTCTTTGATAAGCTTTTTTCAGCATTGATTCGGGTAACCCCTCTCTTTAAAGTTTTTTCTCAATTCCTGTGCCTCCCTTTCAAAGTCATCTTCCTTACTACAGTTCCTTCTGGCCCTTAGGTACTGCCCCGTAGGTATACCTAATTTATTACTCTTCGGATGAAAGCTCTTCCATTCAAGAAGGCTATTTGTTGATGTACTTTTTCTGTAAAGTTTAGTATTCAAAGAGCCATTGCTATCCTTAGTGATCAGCAGATCTAAAAAGGCAATTTTGGATTCATCTATCATGTGTGTATATTTCATTCCATATATATTATTATTTAACCATGTTATAAAATTCAAGAAGTTATTTTTGGTACCAGACCACAGTATTAGCACGTCATCAATGTACCGTAAGTACAGGTCAATATATTTCATGTATGGATTAACATCCTAGTTCAGGATGCTCATTTGTTCTATCCATCCCAGGAAGAGATTGGCATACGTGGGTGCACAGCAGGTACCCATTGCTGTACCCCATTTTGTATATACATTTTGTTATCAAAAAGGAAGTAATTATGCGTTAGGACGAATTCTAGCAGGTCAATAACAAAATCATCCTTAGCACTACCTTTTGGGTTTATGGTTTTTTTTGGAAATGTTTAACTGCCTTCAATCCTAAATTGTGCATAATATTAGAGTAAAGACTTTCCACATCTATACTTGCTAATAAGATGTTATCATCCACTACCATATTTTCTAAGTGGTTCAGTACATCTTGTACATATGTCATTGTATGTACAAAGTTTCTGAGCTTTTTATCCTAGAAAATGCTGACCTTTTCTGTAAGGCATCCATTACCTGATACAATGGGCCTACATGGGGGGGTCAATAAGATTTTTATGTATCTTCGGGAGACTATAAAAAGTGGCAGTTCTCGCTGTCTTATTAATCATATATTGATGTTCATCCTTAGTGATTATTGTCTCATTGAATCCCCAGTCTAACATAGATGTCAATTCCTCTGTAAATTTATCCGTTGTATCTGTTCTGATAACACAGTAATTTTCATTATTATCTAGTATGTCCTTACACATTTTCCTTATTACCCCCCTCATCAGCATTTTTTACCTTGCTACCAAAATACATTACGTGATACACTCAATGGAAACAGAAGTGTTTTTTCAAGCTCTAGAAATTGAAATTCTCTGAATGTTTGTCAATAAGTATTAGGGATCACAGCTAGAAATCGGCTGACTGTGTTAAATCACAGCAGTACGCAGGAAGGTCGCCTTTGAGCGCATAGAATCTGCATGTCTGGATGTCTGTTTGTATCCCTATACTGATATTTAAGTGATTCCATAGTCTCTCACGCAGCCTTATTTTTTTTTTCTCATCACCATTTTTTATTTATACTGGTCATAAAAAATGTAGCACTGACAAACCAGAAAATCTAAAGCTTATATGAATAGTTGGAAATTATTAAATTAATTAAAACATTTTTTTATTATTTATTAGGTTTCTTGCCTTGTAATGTATTTTACATTAAGCATACTTTTAGAAGAAAAAATTCTGTAGGGAAACAATATGGAGTCTTCTGTGTGTACATAATTGCTCAGAAGAATCAATACAATAAAATGTTCAAAATGTTTCTGGCTATCAAAAATAAATAAATAAATAAACTGGGGCACTGAAGGTGAAGAGTGAAAGGGACATGAAACCCAAATTTGTTCTTTCATGATTCAGAAAGAACATGCAACTCCAAACAACCCTCAGATTTCCCTCCACCATCCAATCCGCCTCACTCTCTTTGTTGAAAAGTATATCTAGGTAGGCTCATGAGCAACAGTGATTGGTGGGTGCATTTATATTCCTCCTGCCATTGGTTTAGGTGATGTATTCAGCTACCTCACAGCTACTGCTTCTTTAACAAAGAATACTAAGATAATGATGCAAACCCAACAATGACAGTGGTCCTCAAATAAAGTCCCCACATGTATAGAAGCATGGAGGTATGATGAAGAAAAAATGCTGAGTATTTTTGTTTTGAGTAACACTAATAGAAGATTAACACATCTATGTTAAACCAGGGAACCCCTCTTAAAACTAAAGGAGTTATTATTGTGGGTAAGCTTCTTACTGACAAAAGTTCCTTACAGAGATGGTTGCAGGACTCTCAGCCCACCCTCGTCCACTGAGAAACACTGCCCCTTGCAGAGTGGACTGTGCTCATTATCCGATACCTGTTTTAGAGTCATAGAATGTTAGGGAGCAGTTACTTTCCTGGATCGAGTTAATGATGGAGTTGGTGAACAGATGCATCCACTTAATGGCCGGGGTACACGTTTTTGAGAGAGTTTCATGAGGCCCCTTCAAAAGTACTGTGGTCTGGGGATCACGGATGTTAACACCATGTAGGTTCCTGGCTTCTCCCAGAATGTGGATAAAGGAATCCTGCCTTGCCGGGTGTTGTCGTCGGCCTCTGAATTGTCGGGTCATATAACGCTGAGTGCAGGTATATCGTGGGGCACTATTCCAGGTGTAAGTTGTCAGGCTATGTATAGCCACAAAAAATAAACTGGGGCACTGAAGGTGAAGAGTGAAAGGGACATGAAACCCATTTTGTTCTTTCATGATTCAGAAAGAACATGCAACTCCAAACAACCCTCCGATTTCCCTCCACCATCCAATCCGCCTCACTCTCTTTGTTGAAAAGTATATCTAGGTAGGCTCATGAGCAATAGTGATTGGTGGGTGCATTTATATTCCTCCTGCCATTGGTTTAGGTGATGTATTCAGCTACCTCACAGCTACTGCTTCTTTAACAAAGAATACTAAGATAATGATGCAAACCCGACAACAGAAGCAAACCGGAAAGCCGCTCCAAAACGCACGCTCCGTCTAAATCGTTCATGTCCCTTTAAATCCCACGACTCTCCCAAATATGTGCATCAGACCTTCAGTTGTAACATCTTTAAATGGTCTACTGCACTAATTAGCCGCACACAGTTTGCCCCTTTAACCCACAGAAAACAAAAACTACACTCACTCATTCACGGAGAGTATTTACAGAGGCGCTTTTCTTTGATACTAACAAACTAAAGAGATAGCAGCCTTATCATGAGAATATTTTTATCTGCAGAGGCCATGTGTTTGTTAAAAAAAAATTTTTTATTGAGGTATAAAACAAGGCATACAATCCAAGCATGTCAGTAAAAATTGTACAGTGAACTATTTTCCAAACATGTTATGAATATACATTAAACCTGACACACAGAGTAAGTTCACCTGACAATGGAATATATTGTAACATACAGCTTGCTTGTTGTACTAGGAACTCTCTATGTGGCACATGAGGCCGCTTTTGGACCTCTTAATTAAATATGGAGCTAGAGAGAGTTATCATGCACACTTGGAGACTACTCTTGAGTCTCAAAGAAAAACCTCTATTTTCTTTTTTGATATACAGTACATATAACAGATATAATATAACTGATTTAGTAAATAACACTATAGTAAGGAATGGGGGGTTTATCATATATATGTTGTCAACAAAGTGCAACTTATAACATTCTATGTGAAGTTATGGCGTAACTTCTAATTTACTCATATTATTATTTTTTCTTCGTTCTCTTGCTATCTTTATTTAAAAAATAAGGCATCTAAGCTTTTTTTGAGTTCAGAACTCTGGATAGCACTTTTTTATTGGTGGATGAATTTATCCACCAATCAGCAAGGACAACCCAGGTTGTTCACCAAAAATGGGCCGGCATCTAAACTTCCATTCTTGCATTTCAAATAAAGATACCAAGAGAATTAAGAAAATTTGATAATAGGAGTAAATTAGAAAATTGCTTAAAATGTCATGCTCTATCTGAATCACAAAAGAAAAAAATTTGGGTTCAGTGTCCCTTTAAAGAATCGCAGATAATTTTAGGAAATATTAAGCACCTTTAGGTTTCAGCAGGTGAAAATAGGAATTGAAGTAAGCATTTGTGGGCCAACAAACTTGGGTGGTACAGAGGTAACATAAGAAACTCACTATTTTACTGATGTAGTATAATAAGGGACTTATCTTAAGTGCAGGAGTTGTCTTATAGGTCAGGATAATATTATCTGCTACTTGTCACATACACTTATACAACCTATCAGGACTCAAATAAAAGCAAAAATAGTAGTATCACAGAATCACCCCAATCCAAATACAACCTAGGATATCAGACCATTAGATCCTCATGAGGATAATCACAAATGATAATCACAAATGAGTCCCACATACTGTATGAGTGTTCTATCAATAAAAGGCAACTTTGATGAAAGCAGGTATTGTGGAAGGATCATACTAGCAACGATTTACATGGATTACTATCCTAAAAATGAAAGGGAACCCATAGACAAAATGTATGAGGTTGTTCAAAAGATATACATAATATTTTCCAAGAGTTAATAACCGCCAAAGAAAAAGAATGCACCCATCCAGATGCACTATGCATAATGTGAATTCTTGAGGGCAGTGATAACACAGGTTAATACACACAAAATGTAATAATCATATAGCCTTGAGGAGCCATTACAGAGGGTAATACAGGCATTCAAACGACAGTGGTCCTCAAATAAAGTCCCCACATGTATAGAAGTATGGAGGTGTGATGAAGAAAAAATGCTGAGTATTTTTGTTTTGAGTAACACTAATAGAAGATTAACACATCTATGTTAAACCAGGGAACCCCTCTTAAAACTAAAGGAGTTATTATTGTGGGTAAGCTTCTTACTGACAAAGGTTCCTTACGGAGATGGTTGCAGGGCTCTCAGCCCACCCTCGTCCGCTTAGAAACACTGCCCCTTGCAGAGTGGACTGTGCTCATTATCCGATACCTGTTTTAGAGTCACAGAATGTTAGGGAGCAGTTACTTTCCTGGATCAAGTTAATGATGGAGTTGGTGAACAGATGCATCCACTTCATGTCCTGGGTACACGTTTTTGAGAGAGTTTCATGAGGCCCCTTCAAAAGTACTGTGGTCTGGGGATCATGGATGTTAACACCATGTAGGTTCCTGGCTTCTCCCAGAATGTGGTTAAAGGAATCCTGCCTTGCCGGGTGTTGTCGTCGGCCTCTGAATTGTCGGGTCATATAACGCTGAGTGCAGGTATATCGTGGGGCACTATTCCAGGTGTAAGTTGTCAGGCTATGTATAGCCACAGCTGAGCGTTCCATATCCCGATTGCCGGTCCCCTCTGCTGTAGTTTGAGAAGTGTTTGTTACGGAGCCACTTTTTTCAACCAACTCATAGCCGGCAGGTTGCTCAGGAGAGTCACTATTGTCTGCTCCGCTCTCAGGGACGTACAATGCATGGTAGCCTGTTAAAGGAGAAAGATCTTCCCCATTACATGACACATTGTATGGAGGCATAGTTGTTAAGACTTGGCATAACTGTTTCTCAAGTTGTTCAAAGTGTGTAGCGATCAATTGTTTTATCTTCCTCTTCCATAGAGCTATCCCCACTTAAGCCTGATCCAAGCTTTTGCTATGCGTTTTTCTATAGATAGCATGGTTTCCCACTGCGTCATATTGGACTCAGCTTGATTACAGCATTTTAGATGACAGGTTCTTGTAGATATGTTTGCTTACTTGGAATATAAATAAAACAAGTTAAACAGTGTATGTGCTGCTCGTACCCCCTTTTAATTTTATAGAAGGGGTGTTGTAGGCCTCAACGCTCTGGATCAGTAGCACTGTGTAGGACTAGGCACATCTGGTATCTGAGGATTACGTTTAATCTGTAGATGTTGAATATCTTGAAAAAAGAGTAGATGGCTTCATATATTGAAGATAATCGGCAAATTATAGACAGGCCACACAGAGCAACCAATTTTGCTACCGCTCAAGGTGCTGTCCAGAGACACGCCCCCACGCAGCCTTATTTTAATTAACAGTTGGTTATCAGATCAGCATTCAGATAGTGGAAGTGACCTACCCCCTATTATCTGGTACACTAGCTGTGTTTTTAAATGCATGTGTTGCATAAATGTTAAAAAAGTGTATCCTTTAATCCATAAATAATTTACTATAATAGTGTGTTATTTAGCACTGGGATTAAAGCCCTAAATCCTTGTTTGGATCCCCAATCCAATATATCCAATGTGCATTAGCAATAGGTTAATGAAAAGGTTAATATGTTGTTTGAATAGATCTTCACATAAATTCTGTAACCACGCCCATGTGATGTGATGCCTTGGTCCATGTTTTATTGGGATTGGTACTATATATATTGCTGATATAAGCTATTTTATTAGCTTGACAAAGGGGCAGGTGCCCTGAAACGTTGCTGTTAAAATAATAAAGGATTTATTTCAAAGAATTTTTCCTTGGTTACTTTGATACATTGGAGCAAGGGGTTATGCTCTGAAATTGTCTGCACCCATCTTGGCGCTTATATTGGACATTGATATTAGGAGTGCTGGTCTACATAATTTATTTGATGTTGACTGATCTTTGTATAGTTACCTATAGACAAATAGAGGCCACCTTTATATTATTTTCCATCCATTATCTTCACATACAGGGCTAGATTACAAGTGAGGCGCAAACGATTGCACTAGCGCTATCTTAATAGTTTGCACCCCCTTTCCATTGCGCTTGTATTACAATTTTAGTGAAATCGCAACTGCGCTGCACCCCTTACCATGATCTCAGAGCTGTGGTTAACTGTTTTCTGAAACAAAAAACTTGCACAAAGCACTTCGAAAATACATTACAATGTACACTTACACTCATATTAACACTATCTAATAACAATTATTTAAAAAAAATATTGCACACAAAAGTTATAAGGGATCAAAGATATGAGATCTTGGGTGTTAGAAAAAAAAAGTCACAAAAGGACATTGAGATACATATAGATGCATTGCTAAAAATGTATTTCTATATAAAAGGGCATTAGAGCCCTTATATGCTAATGCGAATATGCTATTTTGTTTTTACAATGTTTTTTTTTAAAACTCTTTTTCTAAACTCCATTGGTTTCTATGGGAAAAGTGAATATGCTATGTTGTTAGCGCAATAGTTGGGTATTTTTATGGGGGAATACATGCACGCACGCGCGATAATCTAAGTTAGAATTTTTGCGCTAGTCGGATTAGAGCTTTCACAAAATACTTTTTTGTTTTTAACTTGTAATATGAGCGCAACTCAACTAGCACAAAAAAGCTTAATTCTAGCAAAGTTTTTGTGATCGCGAATACGCATTTTAAGGCACCACTTGTAATCTAGCCCACAGTTTACAACCATCAAGATTAACAGAAGATATTTCTATTTCTTTCCTGCTGCTATTGTTCATTTCCTCTTATTATTAGAGGCGTAGCTTAGTATGCATTTCGCACAGTAAGTTTTTTTTAACTTCTCTATGGATAAATCGCCATTCATGCTTTATCCCTGACTACTTTACTTTACCGTTTGTATAGTCAGCTATACATCCCACATAAGATGACTTAAAGGGACACTGTAACCAAAATATTTATTTTTTGATTCAGATTGAGCATGAAATTTTAAGCAACTTTCTAATTTACTCCTATTATCAATTTTTCTTCGTTCTCTTGCTATCATTATTTGAAAAAGAAGGCATCTGAGCTTTTTTTGGTTTTAGTACTCTGGACAGCACTTTTTTATTGGTGGATGAATTTATCCACCAATCAGCAAGGACAACCCAGGTTGTTCACCAAAAATGGGCCGGCATTTAAACTTACATTCTTGCATTTCAAAAAAGATTCCAAGAGAATGAAGACAATTTGATAATAGGAGTAAATTAGAAAGTTGCTTAAAATTTCATGCTCAACCTGAATCACGAAAGAAATTTTTTTGGTACAGTGTCCCTTTAAGGAATCTAAAGCATTGAATGAAACACATTGTTATTTTAAATGTGTAATACATTTCTTAGCATCTTTGATAGATACCTTTGTGTGCAGCTCTTGGCTTTATATGGTGCATTTGTGTGCTGCTCTTGGCTTTATATGGTGCATTTGTGTGCTGCTCTAGGCTTTATATGGTGCATTTGTGTGCAGCTCTAGGCTTTATATGGTGCATTTGTGTGCTGCTCTTGGCTTTATATGGTGCATTTGTGTGCTGCTCTTGGCTTTATATGGTGCATTTGTGTGCTGCTCTAGGCTTTATATGGTGCATTTGTGTGCAGCTCTTGGCTTTATATGGTGCATTTTGTGTGCAGCTCTTGGCTTTATATGGTGCATTTGTGTGCTGCTCTTGGCTTTATATGGTGCATTTGTGTGCTGCTCTAGGCTTTATATGGTGCATTTGTGTGCAGCTCTAGGCTGTATATGGTGCATTTGTGTGCTACTCTTGGCTTTATATGGTGCATTTGTGTGCAGCTCTTGGCTTTATATGGTGCATTTGTGTGCAGCTCTAGGCTTTATATGGTGCATTTGTGTGCAGCTCTAGGCTTTATATGGTGCATTTGTGTGCAGCTCTTGGCTTTATATGGTGCATTTGTGTGCAGCTCTAGGCTTTATATGGTGCATTTGTGTGCAGCTCTTGGCTTTATATAGAGCATTTGTGTGCAGCTCTTGGCTTTATATGGTGCATTTGTGTGCAGCTCTAGGCTTTATATGGTGCATTTGTGTGCAGCTCTTGGCTTTATATGGTGCATTTGTGTGCTGCTCTTGGCTTTATATGGTGCATTTGTGTGCAGCTCTAGGCTTTATATGGTGCATTTGTGTGCTGCTCTTGGCTTTATATGGTGCAGCTCTTGGCTTTATATGGTGCATTTGTGTGCTGCTCTTGGCTTTATATGGTGCATTTGTGTGCAGCTCTTGGCTTTATATTGTGCATTTGTGTGCAGCTCTTGGCTTTATATGGTGCATTTGTGTGCAGCTCTTGGCTTTATATGGTGCATTTGTGTGCAGCTCTTGGCTTTATATGGTGCATTTGTGTGCAGCTCTTGGCTTTATATGGTGCATTTGTGTGCAGCTCTTGGCTTTATATGGTGCATTTGTGTGCAGCTCTTGGCTTTATATGGTGCATTTGTGTGCAGCTCTTGGCTTTATATGGTGCATTTGTGTGCAGCTCTTGGCTTTATATGGTGCATTTGTGTGCAGCTCTAGGCTTATATGTGCATTTGTGTGCAGCTCTTGGCTTTATATGGTGCATTTGTGTGCAGCTCTTGGCTTTATATGGTGCATTTGTGTGCAGCTCTTGGCTTTATATGGTGCATTTGTGTGCAGCTCTTGTCTTTATATGGTGCATTTGTGTGCAGCTCTTGGCTTTATATGGTGCATTTGTGTGCAGCTCTTGGCTTTATATGGTGCATTTGTGTGCAGCTCTTGGCTTTATATGGTGCATTTGTGTGCAGCTCTTGGCTTTATATGGTGCATTTGTGTGCAGCTCTTGGCTTTATATGGTGCATTTGTGTGCAGCTCTTGGCTTTATATGGTGCATTTGTGTGCAGCTCTAGGCTTTATATGGTGCATTTGTGTGCAGCTCTTGGCTTTATATGGTGCATTTGTGTGCAGCTCTTGGCTTTATATGGTGCATTTGTGTGCAGCTCTGGCTTTATATGGTGCATTTGTGTGCAGCTCTTGGCTTTATATGGTGCATTTGTGTGCAGCTCTTGGCTTTATATGGTGCATTTGTGTGCAGCTCTTGGCTTTATATGGTGCATTTGTGTGCAGCTCTTGGCTTTATATGGTGCATTTGTGTGCAGCTCTAGGCTTTATATGGTGCATTTGTGTGCAGCTCTTGGCTTTATATGGTGCATTTGTGTGCAGCTCTAGGCTTTATATGGTGCATTTGTGTGCAGCTCTTGGCTTTATATGGTGCATTTGTGTGCAGCTCTAGGCTTTATATGGTGCATTTGTGTGGCAGCTCTTGGCTTTATATGGTGCATTTGTGTGCAGCTCTAGGCTTTATATGGTGCATTTGTGTGCAGCTCTTGGCTTTATATGGTGCATTTGTGTGCTGCTCTTGGCTTTATATGGTGCATTTGTGTGCAGCTCTTGGCTTTATATGGTGCATTTGTGTGCAGCTCTTGGCTTTATATGGTGCATTTGTGTGCAGCTCTTGGCTTTATATGGTGCATTTGTGTGCTGCTCTTGGCTTTATATGGTGCATTTGTGTGCAGCTCTTGGCTTTATATGGTGCATTTGTGTGCAGCTCTTGGCTTTATATGGTGCATTTGTGTGCTGCTCTTGGCTTTATATGGTGCATTTGTGTGCAGCTCTTGGCTTTATATGGTGCATTTGTGTGCAGCTCTTGGCTTTATATGGTGCATTTGTGTGCAGCTCTTGGCTTTATATGGTGCATTTGTGTGCAGCTCTAGGCTTTATATGGTGCATTTGTGTGCAGCTCTTGGCTTTATATGGTGCATTTGTGTGCAGCTCTTGGCTTTATATGGTGTCTCCAATTCCTCCTGTGTGAGATTTGTGGTTTTGCCATCATGAAAACTCAACACTGCTGGATTTCCTGCTACAGTGCGGTCTATGGAGGCAGCTCCCATTGTTCCTGTTGAGTCTATCTTGAAGACTTGTGAGACTCCCTCATGCTCCTCAAGCACAATGAGTGGTGCTCTCTAAGTGGTGAGTAGATTTGCATTCTTTATCTACTGGGTTTATGAGTTGCCTCCTTTTTTCAATTTGCTTATATGATATATTTAGCTTCACTCCCTTGATATCCATTGTTGAAAAGCATACCTAGATAGGCTTAGGAGTAGCAATGAACTCCAGGGCGATAGCTGCTGATTGGTAGCTGCACTTATATGTCTCTTGCCATTGGCTTTCCAATATTTTCAGTTTGGCCCCAGTAGTGCATTGCTGCTCCTTTTACAAAGGATACTAAGAAAACAAAGCAAATTTGATAATAGAAGTCAATTGGAAAGTTGTCTATTTAACTGTACTATGTCAGAGCATTAAAGGGTCATGAGACACAACATTTTTCTTTTTTGATTCAAATAGATCATATCATTTTAAACAAGTTTCCATTTTACTTCTATTGTATAATTTGTTTCATTCTCTTTATATCTTTTGTTTAAGAAGCAGCAATGCACTACTGGGAGCTAGCTGAAAGCAAATTACAAGAGGCATATATGTGCAACCACCAATAAGCAGTTTCTAAGCCTACCTAGGTATACTTTTCGATGAAGGATACAAAGAAAATGAAACAAATTAGATAATAGAAATGCATTGGAAAGTTGTTTAAAAGTGTATGCTCTATGTGAATCAAGAAATAAAAATATCTGGGCTTTATTTCCCTTGAACCTCTATGATAGGGGTCAGCAACCTAAGGCAAAAGTGTATGCTACTTGTGTCGAATCTGGGTTAGCAAACCCTGCACCGGTCACTTGTATGGCACAGAAAAGGTCAACAGACCCTTTCCACCTTAACCTATTTGTCACAGCCTAGCCACTCCAGGCAAGCCTGTAATTTAGTTCAGTGGGTGTAAGGGTTAACAAAACTCTCTAGTCTGTTCTAGACCTCAAAAACATTCCCGAAACTCCTCTTTACTGCTGCCCACACTTAATTATGTCTTAGCTGCCACCACTTAAGTTGTATTATATGGGAGCTTCCGATGTAGAATGTTAAAATTATTGTGTAATTTTCTCCATTTTATACATAAGAAAATCATCTCCGGTTTCTAAGCCAGCCTCTCTGGGTTAGATGGGGGTGAGATTGAAAGATGTTATGTTCACAAACAAGTTTTAATAAATCAGCCTTGTTTATAAAACATCTGTCTATTTATGCTTCATGTGCTAGAGCTACCTTCTGACAAAACACCACTTTTGTTTATAAGAAGCAGTTATAAGAGCAGTATGAGAAAGGCGGTGGTTTGCTAAACTGCTGGACAATTTGACTCAGCTTGCAATACAAGGGCTAAATGTCAAGAGAGATCTAAGGAAAAAGAATGAGATGATATTTGAAAACTGAGAAGGAATATTCCTGTAACCATACTGTTATGATTGAATTGTAATTTGATACACTAACATGTTGCTCTAATTGGAAGAGAAAATTCAATATATGTTTGGATCTCATCTACCAGAAATAGTTAGCTGCATATATAGTTTGAGGTGAGCTAATTCATTTTGGATAGCCTACTAATGGTAAATGCCCTTTTGCTAAAGACTCCCAGTTAACTGTCCATATTTATCAAAAGTTACGCTTTAAATATCAGAAATTATTTGTTTTTCCTTTGATTTCAAAGTGATGAATCCAACATATATTTTAATTATAGGCTTCATACTGAAACATTCTACACACAATGCTCATCATATTGGATTTCACCCTATAGTTAGGTGATTCCTAAAAAAAAAATCTGTTTACTAGATGACCTCAACACGCCTCACATCATAAAAAAAAAGACAGGTGCTCTCTCTTTTGAAAGAGGTGAGATCCTACTTCCAGTTGAAGTTTCAGACATCTGATAAAACTACAAGTTTATGGATAAATCATAAGGGAAAGAAAAAACTTACTCTTGCTTCCCACAATACAAAGAGGGACATGAAACCAATAATTTTAAAGATTAGTTCTTCCTCTGTCAAATGAATAGCACTGTGTTTCTGTAGCTCCCAGATAACTGGCTTAACAATGAGGAAAATCTAACTGCATTGTAGAGACTTTGATTCCTTAAGAGAAGCCCATCTCACCACCTTACCATATAAATATGTCAGTGGATCACTCATTTAAATATTGGAGTCTTCCATTCAGATAAGTGAGTTTATGTCCCAAAAGCTCACATGATCATCAGTAGCAATCGCTTGCAAAAAAAAAACATCATCTTCTTTTGACATTGGTCTAAGCGCATGTAGATTCTTGTTTGTCTGCTTAAATAAAAACAAAACTGTGGGTATAAATCTAAATTATTAAAAAGCAGAAAAAGCTATCAGGATAAGTTACTCAATTGTTACATATCAGAATTGTGGACATTTAAGTAACTGGAGCTCTGGTTTGGACTGCTGGAGGGTTATGGTGGCGGTATTATTATTATACTTTCCAGCTAAACCCATCCAAAAAATCCAGATACTACAATGAGATGTAGACTGCTACTATAAACAAGCAAATGAGAGTCTGAAACAGATGCCTATAGAGTACTATAATATGATTGAGCCTGGGAAGCAGCCATTCTACATGTGGTGACAGCCTATTGGATAGCCACTTTATGTGCCTTATGGATCACATAACAGAAGAGTGGGGAAGTATCTATATTTCTAAGTCTGATAAGATGACCCAGCTGAATCCCAAAAGTACACAGAGCACAGGAGAGAGAAAATGTGCAGCTCTTCTTTAAACCTGCTTTCACACAATGCTTGTCCCAGTTAGACATGCCCAAGCTGCCATTAAAGGATCACAATGAACAAGCCTTGCTGATCTGCTATGTCTCTGTTAGAGATTGTAAGGAGGGCTGTTTAGAGGCCACTGCAGTGACTGGTAAGGGTTCAGTGAAGTAGAAAAAGCAAGTTCTTCAGGAGAGGTTTCAATCTCTGTGGAAGAATTGTCAGCCTGTAGCCTTTGTGACTTTTAACAAGTTTCCTGAAGCATGCTGGCTTTGCCGTTTTTATTTTCAAAGAGCTGTATTGAACCTAATGCTTTTATTATTCCATGTAGCTCTTGGTCATAAGCTACATGGGCACAAAGACATTGGTATCCTAAAAAGAGGAGTGGGATAACTGATAAATTAATCAACTGCACAATTATAAAAGGATTATTTGAAATTAATCAACTGTATGCCTAAGGGAGCCCCTTTTGTAAGACGTGAGTTAAATGTGGGTACTTTTTTCTGAATGATATCTGACATATTGATGTTCTAAATTTTCATCTCCTCGGTACATAGTCCGCTTGCTATACTTCTGATGACTTGTTTAGTCTGAGACCTGGACTTGTGGCTTTTTAGAATATCTCACCGGAGCAGCAAGGTTTTGAATATCAAGCCCTTTATGTTCACTTTCAAATTAATATTTGTTATAAAGATGAAGGCAAAAGTGGGATAAAATATGGTGAAAACTAGGGTTACCTTCTACTAATACATCGCATATCTCTAGGTTTGACCAGTACTTAACTAAGTGCCACACGGTTGCCTAATTGCTGGTAGTATTGTGAAAATTTTGGTCTGTAAATGATGTACTTTTTATGTTTACTCTAGGAGGCCTATTTATCAAAGCGTCAGCTATGTTGCATTCGCTGGCACCAATATGCCGTGGACCTAAATACGATCTCCATATTTATAAAAAAGCCGGCAAAAAGCCGCGCACCAAGTACGGGGTGATGAGCAGTGGACTGTTGTTAACTAACAGTCATCGATCTCGCTGCTATTCGGCTTTTTACCAACTTTATTTATACCCAGTCACAAAACACCGCCATTATACTAAAATGTTTAACCCTTATCCCGCCACTCCCAGACCCCACCGCAACAAAATAAAGTTATTAACACTTATCCTGCCGCTCCTGGACCCCACCGCAACTAAATAAAAGTATTAACCCCTAAACCCCTGGCATCCCACATCACTACCAATAACTAAACCTATTAACCCTTAAACTATCAGCCCCCCACATCGCAAAAAAATAAATTAAGCTATAAATCGCTTCACCTAACAACCCGCTAACTTTACATTAAAATCACAACATCCCTATCTTATAATAAATTTAAGCTTACCTTTAGAATTAAAACAAACTATTTTAAACTATTAATTAACCTACCCTAACTATTATACTAAAATTACATTAAACTATATTAAACTATTAATTAACCTACCCTAACTATTATACTAAAAATACATTAAACTAACAATTAAATTAACTATATTACATATTTAAAAACCTAACCCTACTCAAATTATTTTAATCTACAATTAAAAATTTCTAAATTACAAAAAAATAAACATTAAGTTACAAAAATTAAAAAAACACTAAGTTACAAAAACAAACAAACCACAGTATCAAAAATAAAAAAGAATTACACCTAATCTAATAGCCCTATCAAAATAAAAAAAAAACCTAGCCTACAATAAACTACCAATGTCCCTTAAAAGGGCCTTTTGTGGGTCATTGCACCAAATAAATCAGCTCTTTTACCTGTAAGAAAAATACAAACACCCCCCAACAGTAAAACCCACCACCCACACAACCAACCCCCCCAAATAAAAACCCTATCTAAAAAAACCTAAGCTCCCCATTGCTCTGAAAAGGGAATTTGTATGGGCATTGCCCTTAAAAGGGCATTTAGCTCTTTTATTGCCCAGACCCTACTCTAAAAATAAAGCCACCAAAAAAAACCCTTAAAAACCTAACACTAACCCCAGACGATCCACTTACAGTTAAGTTCTGCTTGAAGGATCCATTCAGCCGGCAAGAAGTCTTCATCCGGGCGGCCTCTTCCATCTTCATCCAGCTGGCAAAGTCTTCATCCATGCGGCCTCTTCTATCTTCATCCATCCTGCGAGGAGCAGGTCCATCCTGAAGAAATCCGACGAGGAGCTCCTCTTCAATACGGTCTCCGCCGTAAACTGGATCTTGAAAGCAAGTGAAGTCATCCAAGTTGGCGTCCCTTGCATTCCTATTGGCTGAAAGGTTCCAATCAGCCAATATGATTTGAGCAGCTTTCATCCTATTGGCTGTTCCGATCAGGGTTGGTTGTGTGGGTGGTGGGTTTTACTGTTGGGGGGTGTTTGTTTTTTTTCTTACAGGTAAAAGAGCTTATTTCTTTGGGGAAATGCCTCGCAAAAGGTCCTTTTAAGGGCCATTGGTAGTTTATTGTAGGCTAGGGTTTTTTATTTTGGGAGGTCTTTTTTATTTTGATAGTGTGTGTCTTTTTTTTAACTTAGTGTTTTTTATTTTTTGTAACAGCGTTTATTTTTTGTAATTTAGTAATTTTTAATTGTAGATTTAAATAATTTGAGTAGGGTTTGGTTTTTAAATATGTAATATAGTTAATTTAATTGGTAGTTTAATGTAATTTTAGTATAGTTAGGGTAGGTCAATTAATAGTTTAATATAGTTTATTTTAATTCTAAAGGTAGGTTTTAATTTATTATAAGATAGGGACATGGTAATTTTAATGTAAAGTCAGCAAGTTGTTAGGTTTAGGGGTTAATAGCTTAATTTAGTTTATGGCGATGTGGGGGGCTGGCGGGTTAGGGGTTAATAGGTTTAGTTAATGGTAGTGATGTGGGAGGCCAGAGGTTTAGGGGTTAATACATTTATTTAGTGGTGGCGGGATATGGGGTTAATACTTTTATTTAGGTTGCGGTGGGGTCAGGGAGCAGCGGAATAAGGGTTAATAACATTATGTAGGTGTTGGGATGGCAGATTAGGGGTGTTTAGACTCTGGGTTTATGTTAGGGTGTTAGGTGTAAACGTTACTGGTTTTCTACCATATAAATCAATGGGATATCTGGCAGCATCGAACATGAGCTTTCGCTGCTTTCAGACTCCCATTGATTCCTATGGCATCCGCGGCCTTTAGGGTTGCGGATTGAAAACCAGGTATGCTGGGCCGCAATAGTGGCGAGCGTACCTGTAAGAAATTTGAAAAATGGCAAAAGGTGTCAGATAGAGATGAATTTGTATTCGGAACATCTGTAATGACGTAAGCAGCGATCTGTGTCGGATTGAGACCGTATGTTAAATCACAAATTTCAACTTTTGCCTGTCTGTAGGCTTTGTTAACTAGGTCGAATCAAGCTCGCCACAATTACGCTGCGGAATTCCGGCGTATTTGTGGTTGATAAATAGGCCTCTCTGCCTGTGATATATTTTTCCATTTTCTTGGTACATAGTAAACACGTGTTTTTCCTTCACTATATTAAGTTGCAATTCTTTAGTTTTTTATAGTACTATTTGAAGCAACAGCCATTGTTACAGTTCTGAATGAGCAAATATCATGGCTATATGCTTTGTCCACCCTAGTCAGCATATGCATATGATGACCCCTTCTCTACCTCCATCTAATATCCTGGGCTACATTACACATTTTTCAATAGATTAATGCACTCAGTATGTCAGATTTTAATAAGAGCAACTATTGCATTCAATGCTGCATTAACAGTCCAATTCTATTCTTGTTACAGTTTGTGATATATTTCTCTCTCTTTATCTGATACCCTCTCTTGATTCCTGCTTCAGTAATTGATATTGCTTCTATTATGGGGCTAGTTATGTTCAGAAGAGCTCTTTTAACTGTATTCAATTTCGTATTTTATATCAGTTTTGAAACGCTAATGTTTTGAAAAGAGATTCACATTAAATAACGTTGGAAGAGATTTTCTCATAGTTTCATGTTTTTTTACATTTTATTTCCTGTATATTTCATGCCATGTTTTTATTTTTGCATTTGATTACTAGTGCAATTATAATGATTAGCAGCACACATGGTCATAGAGGGGCCCTTATCTCCTAAGTTTTTATCCTGCTAACATTAAATATTTTTATTGATGGAAGTGTAAAAGTGGCTTCAGAGAGATGCTGGAGGTTTAAATATTAAATAAGTTTACAGTTACCTTAGGTTGGTCGCTCTCGGTTAATGAATATATTCTGGTGTTTATTTTTGTATACTGGAAAGCCTAATATATATTGCAAATATAACTATAATATATAGATATATATCTCAATCCTTCAATTCGATATGCACTCCTCAAGTTTGTACTTCCCAAGGTGCTGTCAGAAAATGTTGATATCCATAAGCAAGGAAAGCACTCACTGGACTTTGTTCCCATAAAATATAGCTTTTATTGCAGGATTATAATTCCATAATGTTTCGGGTACCGGTCCGGTCCCTTTTTCAACTGGCAATCAAGTTCAAACACCCAGTATATCCTAACACTTTCTAACATCCCTTATATGCCCCACTAATCATTTATCATAACGATACTTAGCCAATACAACCGCTGCAGCTCGCTTCCCCGCCGCCGTTGTGTCGTTGTGACATCATCAAGATGCGACGCTCCCCTGATTTGTCTGGGTACACATGTGTAGGCGGAGTTAGCGATAACAGCTAATTGCCATAACACGACGGTGGCGAGGAGGCGAGCTGCAGCAGTTGTATTGGCTAAATATCATTATGATTAATGATTAGTGCGGTATATAAGGGATGTTAGAATGGTGTTGGGATATACTGGGTGTTTAAACTTGAGTACCATTTGACAAAGGGACCGGACCGGTACCTGAAACGCTATGGAATTTTAATGCTGCAATAAAAGCGATTTTTACACAAAATAAAACTATTTACTGCTGTTGAAAAACCCATATTTTGGATAACACATAAGCAGCAAAAGCTGATGATTCAATTGAAAGAGCCCAAAATTCGAGAAACCGCTTCAGCACATGGGAGAGAAATAGTTCAGTAAAGATTTGACATTTAGAGATGGTCTGAGTTATATTGGTTAAATTTACCAGTTTTAATAAAATAATAATTGTTTTATATTTAGATTTTGTACACTTGTTTTTGTCTGCTACAGGATTTCTTAAGTTTCTATTTTAACCTTTATTACCATTATTGGATATATTGGATTACTGGATATAATATGAATATGTACATTTCTTACATCTAAAGAATATTCCATAGTATTGTGCTTCTTTTATATTCATAATTATTAAAAAACTTCTTAAAGTTTAATTTCCTTTTACCTTATCCACAGTGATGTATAATTAAAAATATCTATTACGTACCTACACACCTCATTTTTATGGTTAAAGAAATAAATGCAGTCTGTATATGAATATTTTGCTGCCATCGTATATGAGTATTCTGCTGCCATCTAGTGTACATTGACTTTTTTACAGTATAATTAAATGAAAACAGAAGTTGCTTAACAGTATAAAAATATATAATATTATTAGGTAAGCATTTTACTAATAGACCTGCCACTACTTTGTTTGCTAAAATATAATTACTAGTAGTGCAATTATATTAGATTACATCATCTTTTTACTGAGGTGATATATATTTGTAAATGCTTATAGGGACATGAAACCCAATTTATTTCCATGATTTACATAGAGCATACCATTTTAAACATTTACAGTTTACTTCTAATATAAAATTAGCTTAATTCTCTTGGTATCCTTTGTTGAAGAAGCAGCAATGCACTACTGGCAGCTAGCTGAACATATAGGGTCCTATTTATCAAAGGTCTTGTGGACCTGATCTGACAGTGCGGATCAGGTCTGCAAGACATCGCTGAATGCGGAGAGCAATACGCTCTCCGCATTTAAAATTGCACCAGCAGCTCACAAGAGCTGCTGGTGCAACGCCGCCCCTTGCTGACTCACAGCCAATTGGCCACCAGCAGGGAGGTGTCAATTAACCCGATCGTAAACGATCCGGGTTGATTTCCGGTGATTCCTGTCCGCCTCATCAGAGTAGGCGGACAGGGTTATGGAGCTTGATAAATGGGCCCCATTGGGTGAGCCAATAACATGATGTATTTGTATGCAGCCATCATTCAGCATATCCTGAGCCTACCTAGGTATCCTTTTCAACAAAGGACACTAGGAGAATTTTTTTTTATAAAAGAAGTAATTTGGAAAGTCGTTTAAAATCACATGCTCTATCTGAATAATGAAATAAAGAAATTGGGTTAAATGTTCCTTTAATAGTTAACTAAAAATGTTTTCTTATTATTTGCCACTTGCATTTTCAAGTGTTAAATTATTATTATGTTTTATTTATTTCAGCATGTTTTTTCCACGCTTCCTTTCAGGGTGGAAGATGCTGACATAATGCCTCAAATTTTTCAATATTCTGTACTTGTCTAGCAATAACGGTCCCTATTCTAATCTATTTGAATTTCTATGCAAAACATTGTGTATTAGTAATAATAATAAGAAAATAATATTATCATTATTAGTGCTTGATTGTAAAGCCTCTGTGTAAATCAGTGTATTATTAGATTTGGTGGTGTCTTGGGTAAAGAAAATGGCAACGTCTAGACATGTTACATAGATAAATGTAGCAAAAGTTAATGAGTGTTTGGATATGGGGAGAGAAAGACACTGAATGAACAACAAGATGGATAATAGAAGTAAATTGGAATGTTGTTTAAAATCACATGCAAAATCTGAATAATGAAAGTAAAAAATTGTGTTTCATGTCCCTTTAAGGTGGTTTAGCACTGATTCAGCTTAGTTACTTACTAATTATATATATAGGACTATATTAAAAGTGACACGCTAATTTAACGTGCGCCCATAAAGGGGCAAATTACAAGTGGCTGGTTAATGTTCCAATAAGCTCGCCGTCTCACTTTGCGCTAAGTGCAATTATCTAGAGGTCAGACCTTTAGTTAATTAAAAAAAATATCCCCCCGATTGCCCCCCAAATAAAGTGTACATATGCTTTATTAAAATAAAAAATATGACCGTCTTTTTTATTAAAAAATAAATAAAATAACTGCACGAAGCAGTTATAAGGGGTTAAAGTGAGGGGATGTGGAGTGTTAGAAACAAAATGCATTGAATAGTGCCTTTACATAGCGGTCTATGGGGACTGACTGTGTTTTAAATGGTAAATATATATGTACTAGTCCTAAAGCCAATTTACACAGGCCATGTTTTGCAGTACAGCGGTCCCACCCCTTGCTCTCTCTCCCTCCCCCTCTCTTTTGCTCTCTCTCTCCCCCTCTCCTTTTCTCTCTATCTCCCCCCACTCTTCTGTGCTCTCTCCCCCTCTCTGTTGCGCTCTCTCGCTCCACCTCTCTTTTGCTCTCTCTCCCCCCTCTCTTTTGGTCTCTCTTTTGCTCTCTCCCCCCTCTCTTTTGCTCTCTCTACCATTTCTTTTGCTCTTTCCATTCTCTTTTGCTCCCTCTCTCCCCCCTCTCTTTTGCTCTCTCTCCCCCCCCCTCTCTAATGCGCTTTCTCTCCCCCTCTCTATTGCGCTCTCTCTCCCCCCTCTCTATTGCGCTCTCTCCCCCCCTCTTTTGCGCTCTCTCTCTCCCCCTCTCTTTTGTGCTCTCTCTCTTTCCCCCTCTCTTTTGCATTCTCTCTCTCTCCCTCTCTTTTGCGCTCTCTCTCCCCCTCTCTTTTGCTCTCTCTCTCCCCCCTCTCTTTTGTGCTCTCTCTCCCCCCTATCTTTTGTGCTCTCTCTCCCCCCTCTCCTTTGTGCTCTCTCTCCCCTCTCTTTTGCACTCTCTCCCCCCTCTCTTTTGTGCTCTCTCTCCCCCTCTCTTTTGCGCTCTCTCTCCCCCTCACTTTTGAGCTCTCTCCCCCCCCCTCTCTTTTGCGCTCTCTTTCTCCCCCTCTATTTTGCGCTCTCTCTCCCCCCTCTCTTTTCAAATCTCTCTCTCCCCCTCTCTTTTGCACTCTCACTCTGCCCCTCGCTTTTGAGCTCTCTCTCCCCCTCTCTTTTGCACTCTTTCTCTCCCCCCTCTCTTTTGTGCTCTCTCTCCCCCCCTCTTTTGCACTCCCTCTCTCTCCCCCCTCTTTTTTGCGCTCCCTCCCCTCTTTTGCGCTCTCTCTCCCGCCTCTCTTTTGCTCTGTCTCTTTCACCTCTCTTTTGCTCTCTCTCGCCATCCCTTTCTTTTGCTCTTTCTCTCCATCCCTCTCTTTTGCTCTCCCTCCTCTCTTTTGCTCATTCTCCCCCCTCAATTCTGCTCTCTCTCCCCCTCTCTTTTGCTCTCTCTCTCCCCTCTCTTTTGCTCTCTCTCTCCCCTCTCATTTGCTCTATCTCTCCCTTCTCTTTTGCTCTATCTCTCCCCTCTCTTTTGCTCTCTCTCTCCCCCTCTCTTTTGTGCTCTCTCCCCCTCTCTTTTGCACTCTCTCTTGCTCCACTTCTCTTTTTCTCTCTCTCCCCTCTCTCTTTTTCTCTCTCCCCCCCTCTCTTTTGCTCTCTCTCCCCTCTCTTTTGCTCTCTCTACCCCCTCTTTTGCGCTCTCTCTCCTTCCTTTCTTTTGCTCTCTCTCTCCCCCTCTCTTTTGAGCTCTTCTCCCCCTTATTTTTTGTGCTCTCTCTCCCCCCTTTCTTTTGCGCTCTCTCTGCCCCCCTCTTTTGCACTCTCTCCCCCTCTCTTTTGCGCTCTCTTTCCCCCCTTTCTTTTGCACTCTCTCTCTCCCCTCTCTTTTGCGCTCTCTCTCTCCCCCCTCTCTTTTGTGCTCTCTCTCCCCCTCTCTTTTTCACTCTCTCTCCCCCCCCCTCTCTTTTGCACTCTCTCTCTCCCCCTTTTTTTTTTGCGTTCTCTCTCTCCCACTCTCTTTTGCACTCTCTTTCTCCCCCTCTATTTTGTGCTCTCTCTCTCCCCCCCTTTTCTTTTGCGCTCTCTCTCTCCCCTCTCTTTTGCACTCTCTCTCTCCCCCCTCTCTTTTGCGCTCTCTCTCTCCCCCTCTCTTTTGCACTCTCTCTCCCCTCCTCTCTTTTGTGCTCTCTCTCTCCCACCTCTCTTTTGCACTCTCTCCCCCCCTCTCTTTTGCACTCTCTCTCCCCCCCTCTCTTTTGCACTCTCTCTCCCCCCTCTCTTTTGCCTTCTCTCTCTCTCCCCTCTCTTTTGCGCTCTCACTCCCCTCTCTATTTTGCGCTCTCTCTCTCCCCCCTCTCTTTTGTGCTCTCTCTCTCCCCCTCTCTTTTGCTCTGTCTCTTTCCCCTCTCTTTTGCTCTCTCTCTCCATCCCTCTCTTTTGCTCTCTCTCCCCCTCTCTTTTGCTCTCTCCTCCCCCCTCTCTTTTGCTCTCTCTCCCCTCTCTTTTGCTCTCTCTACCTTTTCTTTTGCTCTTTCCCCTCTCTTTTTCTCTTTCCCCTCTGTTTTGCTCCCTCTCTCACCCTTCTCTTTTGCTCTCTCTCCCCCCTCTTTTGCGCTCTCTCTCCTTCCTCTCTTTTGCTCTCTCTCTCCCCCTCTCTTTTGAGCTCTTCTCCCCCTTATTTTTTGTGCTCTCTCTCCCCCCTTTCTTTTGCGCTCTCTCTCCCCCCCCTCTTTTGCACTCTCTCCCCCTCTCTTTTGCACTCTCTTTCCCCCCTTTCTTTTGCACTCTCTCTCTCCCCTCTCTTTTGCGCTCTCTCTCTCCCCCTCTCTTTTGCACTCTCTCTCCCCCCCTCTCTTCACTCTCTCTCTCCCCCTCTCTTTTGCGTTCTCTCTCTCCCACTCTCTTTTGCACTCTCTTTCTCCCCCTCTATTTTGTGCTCTCTCTCTCTCTCCCCCCCTTTTCTTTTGCGCTCTCTCTCTCCCCTCTCTTTTGCGCTCTCTCTCTCCCCCCTCTCTTTTGCGCTCTCTCTCTCCCCCTCTATTTTGCACTCTCTCCCTCCTCTCTTTTGTGCTCTCTCTCTCCCACCTCTCTTTTGCACTCTCTCTCCCCCCTCTCTTTTGCACTCTCTCTCCCCCCTCTCTTTTGCACTCTCTCTCCCCCCTCTCTTTTGCCTTCTCTCTCTCTCCCCTCTCTTTTGCGCTCTCACTCCCCTCTCTATTTTGCGCTCTCTCTCTCCCCCCTCTCTTTTGTGCTCTCTCTCTCCCCCTCTCTTTTGCTCTGTCTCTTTCCCCTCTCTTTTGCTCTCTCTCTCCATCCCTCTCTTTTGCTCTCTCTCCCCCTCTCTTTTGCTCTCTCCTCCCCTCTCTTTTGCTCTTTCTCTCCCCTCTCTTTTTCTCTCTCTCTCCCCTTTCTTTTGATCTTTCTCTCCTCTCTTTTGCTCTCTCTCTCTCCTCTATTTTGCTCTCTTTCTCCCCCCCCTCTTTTTTGCTCTCTCTCCCCCTCTCTATTGCTCTCTCTCCCCCCTCTCTATTGCTCTCTCCCCCCTCTCTATTGCTCTCTCCCCCCTCTCTCTCTCCCCCTTCTCTTCTTTTGCTCTCTCTCTCTCCCCCTCTCTTTTGCTCTCTCTCTTTCCCCCACTTATTTTCTCTCTCCCCCTCTCATTTTCTCTCCCTTCCCTCTATTTTGCTCTTTCCCCTCTCTTTTGCTCTTTCCCCTCTACTTTGCTCTCCCTCCTCTCTTTTGCTCTTTCCCCTCTCTTTTGCTCTTTCCCCTCTCTTTTGCTCTCTCTTCTCCTTTCTTTAGCACTTTCCCATCTCTTTTTCTCTCTCCCCTCTCTCTTGCACTGACCGCGCCTGGCCACGCCCCCACCACGTCCGGTCAAGCACCCATCATGTCCGGTCATGCCAACTTTCGCCGCAGCGTGCCACAAACAGCAGATCAGGTAAGGCCAGGGGTGTTTGTCCTGTGCTGTCTCTACTGCGCATGACAGCTTCAGACAAACACACTTGGCCTTTTATATTATAGGATATACTTATATACATGTATATTTATGTGTATATAAACATATAAACATAAATATATATGTATATGATCATAAACACATATATTTTAAATTTGCTGCCCAACACTGCACAACTTACCCCCTGCTCTGCACCAGACAGCATCAGAACGAGGCTCCTATTAAAGCCTAGGGAAACGCACTCTCGTGAGCACAATACTTCCAGGCAATGCGAGGTCACGTTCGCATTAGGCTTAACTTGTAATACCAGCGCACATTTATGTGCGCTGGAATTACTGATTGTAGTGCAAATGTCGCACTCGCGCAAACGCAATTTTGCGCTCCACACGTAGGGGCATATTTTTCAATGTGCGAGCGTACATGATACGATGGAACACAGAAAATTATCTAAAAATGAACTCAAGTCTCCCTGGGAGAAAGTGGAACAAGTACACATTTCAGATGTGCTTTATAGCAAAATGAAGCCACATTTTTTGTAAAAAAGAATGCATTTTAATGTTTTGCTTTCAATAATAAAACATTTTATGCATTGATGAAATGTCAATTTTAGTTGTCCTTTAAATAAATGTGCCTGTCATCAGCATAAATACATTATTGGAATACATAGGAACATATTACTCTCAAGGGAAGATATGAAGATGGAGAGCAGAGGTTTAGAGACTGTTCTGTATGAATAACTGGCATATTTTTGGCTTTGTTTTCAAAGCAACTGCAGTATAGCAATTCAATATGAAAAAGTACTTGAATTGCAAACAATAATATTTCTATTTGATCTACATTTTTTGTATTTTCAATTAGGTAAACACAGTAAACATATTTATTAAAAGTACAGCAGACACCTTGTAATTACAAAAGAGTTCTGTTATCTTGCTATAGAATAACAGATCAGCCAACTCTGCATACATTTTTAAAACAAAATAGCATCTTTTTTCTGCAATTGTTTTCAACTGCCAAACTCTACTCACCACACCACTTGACTCATCTGGAGGAGCCAGTCTGTGCTTGATTCTTCAGGCAATAAGCCAACCCACAGTCAATATATTTGTATAAGTGTTTTTTCCCAGTTAACTGCTAAAGTGAATTAGTGAAACACATTAAGTAGTGTTAGCCTTGAAAAGTCTACAGGGAGCAATGGGAATTAGAAAAGCTACAATTTTCAGAGCTAAATTAGATTTTTTTTTTTAAAAAGGCAAAATAAATCATACAAACATATTGTAAAGCTCTATAACACAAAGAATAGAATGTGCCTCATGGTACAGATCAGTGGGTCACAAAGCAGGGATATGAGACAGAATCAGTCCTACTTACATAAAGAAAAGCACTAGTAATGCTCAACAGGCAAGCCGGATCCAAAGAGTCGTCCGGCAGACTCACAGGCAGCACAGCAGTAGCGGCGATCCTCGTCCAGAAGTCACAGGAGTCCAGGAATACCAAAGAAGCTGGCAACAATGGAGGACCGAAAAGTCCCAGCAATAAAACTCAAAATATGAGTCAATACTTATTATTAAGACAGCAGCAAGATGGAATTATTTTTTTTTATTAAAACTCAGTTAAAACAACAGCAAAGCATTTCCTGGTGACACAGCATTGTTTCCTCAAACTATAACATCAAACAAACAGCTGCTTCATTTAAAGAAATGCATGACCAATCAAAACCTAAGATTCATTCACACACCCTTAATAATGTGTGCTCTCTCTCCCCCCTCTCTTTTGCGCTCTCTCTCCCCCTCTCTTTTGCGCTCTCTCTCCCCCCTCTCTTTTGCGCTCTCTCTCCCCCTCTCTTTTGTGCTCTCTCTCTCCCTCTCTTTTGCGCTCTCTCTCCCCCACCCCCCTCTCTTTTGCGCTCTCTCCCCCTCTCTTTTGCGTTCTCTCTCCCCCTCTCTTTTGCACTCTCTCTCCCTCCTCTCTTTTATGCTCTCTCTCCCCCTCTCTTTTGCGCTCTCTCTCTCTTGCGCTCTTTCTCCCCCTCCCTTTTGCGCTCTCTCTCCCCCCCCCTTTTTTTTGCGCTCTCTCTCTCCCCCTCTCTTTTGCCCTCTCTCTCCCCCCTCTCCTTTGTGCTCTCTCTCTCCCCTCTCTCTTTTGCGCTCTCTCCCCCCTCTCTTTTGTGCTCTCTCTCTCCTCCTCTCTTTTGCGCTCTCTCTCCCCCTCTCTTTTGAGCTCTCTCTCCCCCCCTCTCTTTTGTGCTCTCTCTCTCCCCCTCTCTTTTGCGCTCTCTCTCCCCCCCTCTCTTTTCAACTCTCTTTCTCCCCCCTCTCTTTTGCACTCTCTCTCCCCCCTCTCTTTTGCACTCTCTCTCTCCCCCCTCTCTTTTGTGCTATTCCTCTCCCCCCTCGCTTTTGTGCTCTCTCTCCCCCCTCTATTTTGCACTCTCTCCCCTCCTCTCTTTTGCGCTCTCTCCCCCCTCTCTTTTGCACTCCCTCTCTCTCCCCCCTCTCTTTTGCACTCTCTCTCTCCCCCCTCTCTTTTGCACTCCCTCTCTCTCCCCCCTCTCTTTTGCGCTCCCCCCCTCTTTTGCTCTCTCCCCTCTCTATCCCCCCTCTCTATCTCCCCCCTCTCTCTCCCCCTCTCTCTCTCCCCCTTCTCTTCTTTTGCTCTCTCTCTCCCCCCTCTCTTTTGCTCTCTCTCTTTCCCCCACTTATTTTCTCTCTCCCCCCTCTCCTTTTCTCTCTCTTCCCTCTATTTTGCTCTTTCCCCTCTCTTTTGCTCTTTCTCCTCTACTTTGCTCTCCCGCCTCTGTTTTGCTCTTTCCCATCTCTTTTTCTCTCTCCCCTCTCTCTTGCACTGACCGCGCCTGGCCACGCCCCCACCACGTACGGTCAAGCTCCCATCATGTCCGGTCAGGCCAACTTTCGCTGCAGCGTGCCACAAACAGCAGATCAGGTAAGGCCAGGTGTGTTTGTCCTGTGCTGTCTCTACTGCACGTGACAGCTTCAGACAAACACACTTGGCCTTTTATATTATAAGATATACTTATATACATATATATTTATGTGTATATAAACATATAAACATAAATATATATGTATATGATCATAAACACATATATTTTAAATTTGCTGCCCAACACTGCGCAACTTACCCCCTGCTCTGCGTCAGACAGCATCAGAACGAGGCTCCTATTAAAGCCTAGGGAAACGCACTCTCGTGAGCACAATACTTCCAGGCAATGCGAAATGCGAGGTCACGTTCGCATTAGGCTTAACTTGTAATACCAGCGCACATTTACGTGTGCTGGTATTACTGATTGTAGTGCAAATATCGCACTCGCACAAATGCAATTTTGCGCTCCACATGTAGGGGCATATTTATCAATGTGCGAGCGTACATGATACGATGGCACACAGAAAATTATCTGAAAATGAACTCAAGCCTCTCTGGGAGAAAGTGGAACAAGTACACATTTCAGATGTGCTTTATAGCAAAATGAAGCCACATTTTTTTTAAAAAAGAATGCATTTTAATGTTTTGCTTTCAATAATAAAACATTTTATGCATTGATGAAATGTCAAATTTAGTTGTCCTTTAAATAAATGTGCCTGTCATCAGCATAAATACATTATTGGAATACATAGGAACATATTACTCTCAAGGGAAGATATGAAGATGGAGAGCAGAGGTTTAGAGACTGTTCTGTATGAATAACTGGCTTATTTTTGGCTTTGTTTTCAAAGCAACTGCAGTATAGCAATTCAATATGAAAAAGTACTTGAATTGCAAACAATAATATTTCTATTTGATCTACATTTTTTGTATTTTCAATTAGGTAAACACAGTAAACATATTTACAAAAGAGTTCTGTTATCTTGCTATAGAATAACAGATCAGCCAACTCTACATACATTTTTAAAACAAAATAGCATCTTTTTTCTGCAATTGTTTTTCAACTGCCAAACTCTCTCCCCCCTCTTCTTTGTGCTCTCTCTCTCCCCTCTCTCTTTTGCACTCTCTCCACCCTCTCTTTTGTGCTCTCTCTCCCCCTCTTTTGCGCTTTCTCTCCCCCTCTCTTTTGAGCTCTCTCTCCCCCCTCTCTTTTGCACTCTCTCTCTCCCCCTCTCTTTTGCGCTCTCTCTCCCCCTCTCTTTTCAACTCTCTTTCTCCCCCCTCTCTTTTGCACTCTCTCTCTCCCCCTCTCTTTTGCACTCTCTCTCCCCCCTCTCTTTTGCACTCTCTCTCCCCCCTCTCTTTTGCGCTCTCTCTCCTCCCCTCTTTTGCGCTCTCTCTCTCTCCACTCTCTCTTTTGTTCTCTTCCTTTCCCCCCTCGCTTTTGTACTCTCTCTCTCCCCTCTATTTTGCACTCTCTCCCCTCCTCTCTTTTACGCTTTCTCTCCCCCCTCTCTTTTGCACTCCCTCTCTCTCCCCTCTCTCTTTTGCGCTCTCCCCCCTCTCTTTTGCACTCCCTCTCTCTCCCTGTCTCTTTTGCGCTCTTCCCCCCTCTCTTTTGCTCTGTCTCTCCATCCCTCTATTTTACTCTCCCCCTCTCTATTGCCCTCTCTCCCCCCTCTCTTCTGCTCTCTCTCCCCCTATCTTTTGCTCTCTCTCTCTCCCCCTCTCTTTTGCTCTCTCTCTCCCCTCTCTTTTGCTCTGTCTCATCTCTCTTTTGCTCTCTCTCTCCCCTCTCTTTTGCTCTCCTGCCCCCTTTCTTTTGCTCTCTCCCCCCCTCTCTTTTGCTCTCTCTCCCCCTCTCTATTGCTCTCTCTCCCCTGTATATTTCTCTCTCCCCCTGTCTATTGCTCTCTCTCCCCCCTCTCTATTGCTCTCTCCCCCCTCTCTATTGCTCTCTCCGCTCTCTATCCCCCCTCTCTCTCCCCCCCTCTTTCTCCCCCCTCTCTCCCCCTTCTCTTCTTTTGCTCTCTCTCTCCCCCTCTCTTTTGCTCACTCTCTTTCCCCCTCTTATTTTCTTTCTCCCCCTCTCTTTTCTCTCTCTTCCCTCTCTTTTGCTCTTTCCCCTCTCTTTTGTTCTTTCCCCTCTACTTTGCTCTCCCTCCTCTCTTTTGCTCTTTCCCCTCTCTTTTGCTCTTTCCCCTCTCTTTTGCTCTCTCTTCCCCTTTCTTTAGCACTTTCCCATCTCTTTTTCTCTCTCCCCTCTCTCTTGCACCGACCGCTCCTGGCCATGCCCCCACCACTTCCGGTCACACCCCCACCATGTCCGGTCATGCCAACTTTCGCAGCTAAGATTTGTCAATTTGAAAATGTTCATGGCCTGTTTATACAGGACACACTGCATAAATTGGCCTTATTTGCTGATGACCTGACCCTATATTCCCCCACCCAATTACAGTCTTTAAAAACAACCTATCCCTTTAAATGGTCTACTTCCAAGCTAAAACATCTCAGGGTTATTCTTTCTCAGGATCCTAAGCAGGTCATACAGGCCAACTATGAACCCTTATTAAAGGAGTTTCCAACCTGGACAAGTAAATGGTCATCTTTGGAGGTGTCCTGGATGGGAAGGGTCCAGGCCTTGAAAATTATCTTGCTCCCTAAGCCGACTTACTTCTTTCAGTGTATACCTTTCTTGGTCCCTGCTTACCTTTTTAACCACTTCCAATCAATGTTTAATTCCTTCATCTGGCAGGGGAAACCCTCAAGAGTATCTATGAAGCAGTTACAGAAACCGCCTAGCTGCCCCAAATATTAGCTTGAACTCTAGGGCGGTAATGCTGTCTCATGTGGCAGCTTGGGGGTAACAAAGGAAGATGCCAGATGGTGACAACTTGAACAGGCTACGCTGCCAGCAAATATTAACCTGGACGATCTAGTATGGATACCTCAGCATGCCTTGAAGGGAACCCTTAGCAACCCCATTGTTAGAGCAGGTCTGAGGCTCTGGAGAGAACTTAGACATGTGGAGCAGGTCGCCCCACATCTATCACTAATACATTCCCTGAAAGCTTTTTTATTCTGAATCACACCCCCTTCGCTTACACTTTCTTGGGATACATAGGATCTGCGATTTATATGGTAGGGACAGTCTGGCACTTTTGGCGTCGGACCTCTCTGCTTTTGATGTTCCCAAAAATCTCTATTTTGAACACTTCAGATTAGTTTCTATGATAAGAGCCTGGAGGTTCCCGAGATCGGATTTGAGGGGCTTGATGCAGTGGGAGCGAAAATCGCTTATGGGAAAAACCCCTATAAAGCATTAACCATCAAATACAGGACGCTTCTGAACTTCCCCTCTTTTACCAAATCATATCATACTTTGGCATGGGAGAGAGAAATGGCATCTGGTCATATAGAATCAGACTGGCAGAAAGCTATAGTGGCTACAAAATCTGCTGTTCATTGCATCACTGTATATGAAGTATTTATTAAATTGCTCCTAAGATGTCTCAGAGTTCTGGTATCACTACATAAGGTGTTCCCTCATTGTACAATTTCACATTTGGTGGAGCTGTTCCACAATGAGAAGACTCTGGCTTAAAATAGGGGGACTCCTGCGACAGCAAGGACTGGTGCAGAGACTCACAGTCGATACGGCTCTCTTCCACTTAGGATTGAATGGTCTACACAAACCTGCAAAAACTCTATGTATTCTAATTTTGCTAGCCACAAAACTGGTCATAACTAGGAACTGGTTGACTATCACGCATATTTCTCTGAAAATGGTGAGAGAGACTGTGGTGTACTTACATAATATGGAGGAATACTCTTTGAAAACTGAGGGTAAACTTAGACAACACGGTTTAGTGTGGTTGGCGTGGGATGACTGGGAAAGATGGCAGAAACTCAACATTCTCCCTGCATAGCTCCTCATATGCTTACTAATCACATTATTTGTTTTCCCTGCTTAGGGTTCCCTTTCTGCCCCTCCCACCCTTTTTTTCTGCTCTCCCTCTCTTCCCTCTCCTATTTCTGTTTCTTCTTTCTCTATTTTCTCTCTGCTAGCGTCTTGGACACAAGTAATCAGAATTTCTGTAGAGATAACGAGATGAGTTTTTGTGTTATATATGTTCTAACACATATACGCCTAGATTACGAGTTCTGCATTAGCTTTAAAAAGCAGCATTAAGGGGTCCTAAAGCTGCTTTTTAACACCCGTTGGTATTACGAGTATGGCAGGTACAGGTGTACCGCTCACTTTTTTTCTGCAACTTTTACATACCGCAAATCCCCTTACGTCAATTTTGTATCCTATGATTTTAATGGGATTTGGCTAACGCTGGTATTACGAGTCTTGGAAGAAGTGAGCAGTACAGCCTCTACCTCCAAGACTCCTACCGCATATAAAAGTCAGTAGTTAAGAGTTTTATGGGCTAACGCCGGAACATAAAGCTCTTAATTAAAGTGCTAAAAAGTACACTAACACCCATAAACTACCTATGAACCCCTAAACCGAGGCCCCCCAACATCGTAAATACTATAATAAAATGATTTAACCCCTAATCTGCCGACCGGACATCGCCGCCACCTACATTATACCTATGAACCCCTAATCTGCTGCCCCTAACATCGCTGACACCTACATTATATTTATTAACTCCTAATCTGCCCCCCCCAACATTGCCGCCACCTACCTACACTTATTAACCCCTAATCTGCCGACCAGACATCGCCGCCACTATAATAAATGTATTAACCCCTAAACCGCTGCACTCCCGCTTCGCAAACACTATAATAAATTGTATTAATCTAACCTAATCTGCCGTCCCTAACATCGCCGCCACCTACCTACAATTATTAACCCCTAATCTCCCGCCCCCAACGTTGCCGCTACTATAATAAAGTTATTAACCCCTAAACCTAAGTCTAACCCTAACACCCCCCCCAGTTAAATATAATTTAAATAAATATAAATAAAATTACTATAATTAAATAAATTAATCCTATTTAAAACTAAATACTTACCTATAAAATAAACCCTAATATAGCTACAATATAACTAATAGTAACATTGTAGCTATTTTAGGATTTATATTTATTTTATAGGCAACTTTGTATTTATTTTAACTAGGTACAAAAGCTATTAAATAGTTAATAACTATTTAATAGCTACCTAGTTAAAATAATTACAAAATTACCTGTAAAATAAATCCTAACCTAAGTTACAAATACACCTAACACTACACTATCAATAAATTAATTAAATAAATTAACTAAAAAGACAATTAAATAAACTAAACTATATTACAAAAAAAACCACTAAATTACAAAAAATAAAAAAATATTACAAGAAGTTTAATTTAATTACACCTAATCTAAGCCCCCTAATAAAATGAAAAAGCCCCCCAAAATAATAAAATTCCCTATCCTAAACTAAATTACAAAGTAATCAGCTCTTTCACCAGCCCTTAAAGGGGCTTTTTGTGGGGCATTGCCCCAAAGTAATCAGCTCTTTTACCTGTAAATAAACAAATACAATACCCCTCAACATTACAACCCACCACCCACACATCCCTACTCTAAAACCCACCGATCCCCCCTTAAAAGAACCTAACACTATCCCATTGAAGATCACTCTACCTTGAGTCGTCTTCAGCCAGCCGGGCACCGATGGGGCAGAAGAGGACATCCGGACCGGCACAAGTCTACATCCGATCCGGCCAGAAGTCTTCATCAGATCAGGACAGAAGAGGTCCTCCATCCAGCAGAAGTCTTCATCCAAGCGGCATCTTCTATCTTCAATCAATCGGAGCGGGTCCATCTTCTATCCAGCTGATGCGGAGCCATCGTCTTCTTCCAATGTCCTAACGGAGAATGACGGTTCCTTTAAATGACGTCATCCAAGATGGCATCCCTCAAATTCCGATTGGCTGATAGGATTCTATCAGCCAATCGGAATTAAGGTAGGAAAATTTCTATTGGTTGATTTAATCAGCCAATCGGATTGAAGTTCAATCCGATTGGCTGATTGGATCAGCCAATAGAATTGACCTCGCATTCTATTGGCTGATCCAATCAGCCAATTGGATTGAACTTCAATCTGATTGGCTGATTAAATAAACCAATCGGAATTTTCGTACCTTAATTCTGATTGGCTGATAGAATCCTATTAGCCAATCGGAATTCGAGGGACGCCATCTTGGATAACGTCATTTAAAGGAACCTTCATTCAGCGTTAGGACTTCGATTGAAGAGGATGGCTCCGCGTCGGCTGGATAGAAGATGGCTCCGCTCAGGAAGGATGAAGATAGAAGATGCCACCTGGATGAAGATGTCTGCTGGTCCAGATGTCCTCTTCTGCCCCATCTGTGCCCAGCTGGGTGAACACGGCTCAAGGTAGGGTGATCTTCAATGGGGTAGTGTTAGGTTTTTTAAGGGGGGATCGGGTGGGTTTTAGAGTAGGGGTGTGTGAGTGGTGGGTTGTAATGTATTTCTATTATCAGCAAGCATATATATATACATATGTGCTCTTTTATTAGAATTGCTACTGTATGCAAACTATTTACACTAATGTGCATTATAGGGGATATCATTAATATATCAATATCGTAACCAATACGAGCAGCATACCTTGGTTAAAAGTTTAAAAATGTTACAAATGTTTACCAAAATAACTTTGATCATTAACATTTCATGATTACATTATGATCATTATTTTGTCTGATAAGTTACCATCACTAGTGAGTGAGATGTGTATCTTTATTGTATCTTTATTGTATGCAACATGTAAATAGTATGTTTACTTTTATAAGGCTATTGCTTGTGATTGCTCTATTTGTACTGACTGACAAGTTTGACTGCAGGAACTAATAGAATGATAAGACAATATATTTAAAGTGATTTTTGATCATGGGTTAACAAGGTCTATGATTAAGGCTGGTAGCTGAAACGCGTAAGACAGACAACCCGCCTGCAGTCTTACCACTTTTATGCTGTTATTTTACACATTAAATCTCTTGGATTTTGAGCCTGTCTACTTCATTTTGGATTTTTATATAGTATATATACTGTATATATATATATATATATATATATATATATATATATATATATATATATATATATATATACTGACAAAAATACCCCTCTCTTTGGGATTTTGCCACGTGATAAGCTTTAACACACAGTCTTTTACAATAGAAGAGAACTTCTACACTCACAGGATAAGATGTAAAACCATTGGCCTGATTATTGACAGATAATTTGCGGTAATATAACTTGAACATTAACAAAACAAAAGAAATCCTTGCTCTATAGTTCAGAAAAAGTAAACAGAAAAAAATCAGTCCTGCATAAAGTTTGGTTGCTTTTCCACATCAACTGCATAATACAAAACAATATCTTACAATACAATATCTTAACTTACAGGCCTAGAACCTTTAGACAGCAGCTCAGCTTCAACATTGTTTCTGTCTCTCTCACAGGTTCTACCTAGCAGGCCCAGCACGCACTATTTAACAAGGGGTAATTGCTAATTGTCAGCTGCAGGTGAGTGAAATCTAGATTGTGGGGAAAACATGCACTGGATTCCTCACCTGCAACTTTCTGAAACATCTAAACTGTGGAGTGGATTACTGGCCCATAGTACACAATTGTATAGTACATTTTAATACTACCAACAACATTGCATAATTTTTGGAGAAACATGTTCCATTGCACACAATACCATTAGCTCTGTCACAATACATATATATATATATATATATATATATATATATATATATATATATATATATATATATATATATATATATATATATATATATATATCAGTAAATACAATCTACAGGTATATATGTATAGATAGATAGGTTTGAGGTAGCACAAGAGCAATACATAGAAAAGGCTTTCTTTAGTGTGCCCCATAGAAGTCTGGGAAGAGGGAGTTAACACAATATCCAGAGTCGTGAAGTTAGCACGCCTGAGTCTTTTGCTCTCACAATAGCTTTTTACTTTAGACCTGTAATATTAGCACTAATCTGGGGACTCTACACTGCAGAAAATGTTTTCCACTGAGGGATGGATCCACTATCTACAGAAAATGTATTATGAAGACATAAAAAAAAATCAAGATATAAATAAAGGTCATCCTTAAAATCTGGCCTGTTGGGGAGGCCTGAGGAAAGGTTTGAAAACCAGTGCTCCAAATGAAGTTGGCAACATGTAATTCTAGCAGCATATAATTCTATGTTTTGATATTAAGAAAGATAACTTTCATTTATGGCTCTATCCCTGTTTTTTATGATAAGCTTCTATAATAAGAGTTCTGCTTTTTGCATTTCATTGAGAAAATTATATAATTTCGCACTAATTAACCAGTAATTTCTTCTTCATCACCACATTCTTGTTTTGTAAGATATAGCACCTGTTACTAGAGCATTTCTCATCAAGCTCTTTACCTTGAACACCCTCATAGGAAAGCAAATCAGTCACTATTCAATTCAAAACTGGTTTATGGCACAAAACACAATATCTTAGCCAGCTTAAACAAAATCAAATTACTCACCTTTTTCCTTGCCATTGATGATATCATCACATATATCTCAAGTATTTTTTCAAGGAAAGCTTACCCCATATATTGTAAGTACTAGTGTGGATAAAGCAAAGTTTGTAACACAAAGAAAAAAAACACTGGCCTCTGTAAACATATGCGGCCAGATTACGAGTTTTTGTCGGTAAGGCTGTGCGGTGCTAACGCTCCTTTTTTTCTTACCGCTCACTTAAGCCAACGCTGGTATTACGAGTTTTCTGCAAGCCGGTGTTAGCCTCAGAAAAGTGAGCGTTGAACAAAATTTAGCTCCACATCTCACCTCAGCTGAGCTGGCTGAAAAAAAAAAAAGCAGCATTCAGCTCCTAACGCAGCCCCATTGTTTCCTATGGGGAAATAAAAGTTATGTCTGCACCTAACACCCTAACATGAACCCTGAGTCTAAACACCCCTAATCTTACACTTATTAACCCCTAATCTGCCGCCCCCGCTATCGCTGACACCAGCATTATATTATTAACCCATAATCTGCCGCTCCGGACACCGCCGCAACCTACATTATACTTATGAACCCCTAATCTACTGCCCCCAACATCGCCGACACCTACATTATATTTATTAACCCCTACTATGCCACCACCAACGTCGCCGCAACTATATTAAATTTAATAAACCCCTAATCGTCCAAACCCCAACGTCGCCGCTACTATATTAAATTTATTAACCCCTAAACCTAAGTCTAACCCTAAGTCTAACCCCCCCTAACTTAAATATAATTTAAATTAAACAAAATAAATTTAACATACATAAATTAATCCTATTTAAAACTAAATACTTACCGATAAAATAAACCCTAAGCTAGCTACAATATAACTAATAGTTACATTGTAGCTAGCTTATGATTTATATTTATTTTACAGGCAACTTTGTATTTATTTTAACTAGGTACAATCGTTAGTAAATAGTTATTAAGTATTTAATAACTACCTAGCTAAAATAAGTACAAAATTACCTGTAAAATAAACCCTAACGTAAGTTACAATTACACCTAACACTATACTATAATTAAACTAATTACCTAAACTACCTACAATTAATTACAATTAAATAAAATAAAATAAATTACGAAAAACAACAAACACTAAATTACAGAAAAAGATAATAATTACAATTTTTTAAAACTAATTACACCTAATCTAATCCCCCTAATAAAATAATAAAAAAAAAAAAAAAAAAAAAAATTCCCTACCCTATACTAAATTACAAATAGCCCTTAAATAACTATAGTAATCAGCTCTTTCACCTGTAAAAAAAAATACAATACACCCCCTAACATTAAAACCCACCACCCACACACCCAACCCTACTCTAAAACCCACCCAATCCCCCCTTAAAAATCCCCCCTAACACTACCCCCTTGAAGATCACCCTACCTTGAGCCGTCTTCACCCAGCCGGGCACAAGTGGTCCTCCAGAGGGTCCGAAGTCTTCATCCTATCCGGGCAGAAGAGGACCTCCAGACCGGCAGAAGGCTTCATCCAGGTGGCATCTTCTATCTTCATCCTTCCGGAGCGGAGCGGGTCCATCTTCAAGACATCCGATGCGGAGCATCCTATTCATCCGATGGCTGACAACTGAATGACTGGTCCTTTAAATGATGTCATCCAAGATGGCGTCCCTTGAATTCTGATTGGCTGATAGAATCCTATCAGCCAATCAGAATAAAGGTAGGCAAAATCCTATTGGCTGATGCAATCAGCCAATAGGATTGAAGTTCAATCCGATTGGCTGATCCAATCAGCCAATAGGATTGAGCTTGCATTCTATTGGCTGTTCCAATCAGCCAATAGAATGCGAGGTCAATCCTATTGGCTGATTGCATCAGCCAATAGGATTTTTCCTACCTTAATTCTGATTAGCTGATAGGATTCTATCAGCCAATCGGAATTCACGGGATGCCATCTTGGATTATGTCATTTGAAGGACCAGTCATTCAGTCGTCAGCCGTCGGATGAAGAGGATGCTCCGCATCGGATGTTTTGAAGATGGACCCGCTCCGCTCCGGAAGGATGAAGATAGAAGATGCCGTCTGGATGAAGCCTTCTGCCGGTCTGGAGGTCCTCTTCTGCCCGGATAGGATAAAGACTTCGGACCCTCTGGAGGACCACTTGTGCCCGGCTGGGTGAAGATGGCTCAAGGTAGGGTGATATTCAAGGGGGTAGTGTTAGGTTTTTTTTAAGGGGGGACTGGGTGGGTTTTAGGGTAGGGTTGAGTGTGTGGGTGGTGGGTTTTAATGTTGGGGGGTGTATTGTATTTATTTTTACAGGTGAAAGAGCTGATTACTTTGAGGCAATGCCCCGCAAAAGGCTCTTTTAAGGGCTATTTGTAATTTAGTATAGAGTAGGGAATTTAATTATTTTGGGGGGCTTTTTATTTTATTAGGGGGATTAGATTAGGTGTAATTAGTTTAACATTCTTGTAATTCTTTTTTTTTTAATGTAATTTAGTGGGGGGTTTTTTTCGTAATTTAGTTTATTTTATTGTAATTAATTGTAGGTAGTTTAGGTAATTAGTTTAATTATAGTGTAGTGTTAGGTGTAATTTTAACATAGGTTAGGGTTTATTTTACAGGTAATTTTGTACTTATTTTAGCTAGGTAGTTATTAAATAGTTAATAACTATTTACTAACTATTGTACCTAGTTAAAATAAATACAAAGTTGCCTGTAAACTAAATATAAATCCTAAGCTAGCTACAATGTAAATATTAGTTATATTGTAGCTAGCTTAGGGTTTATTTTATCGGTAAGTATTTAGTTTTAAATAGGATTAAATTATTTAATTATGTTAAATTTATTTTGTTTAATTTAAATTATATTTAAGTTAGGGGGGTGTTAGACTTAGGTTTAGACTTAGGTTTAGGGGTTAATAAATTTAATATAGTAGCAGCGACATTGGGTTTGGAAGATTAGGGGTTAATAAATGTAGGTAGGTGTCGGCGATGTTAGGGACGGCAGATTAGGGGTTAATAAAATTGAACTAGAGTTTGCGAGGCGGGAGTGCAGCGGTTTAGGGGTTAATATGTTTATTAAAGTGGCGGAGATGTCCGCTCTGCAGGGGTTAAACATTTTAGTTAAGTGTTTCCGATGTGGGGGGGAGCGTTGGTTTAAGGGTTAATATGTAGTTTATGGGTGTTAGTGTACTTTTTGCACTTTAGTTAAGAGTTTTATGTTCCGGCGTTAGCCCATAAAACTCTTAACTACTGACTTTTATATGCGGTAGGAGTCTGGACAGGAGAGGGTCTACTGCTCACTTTTTCAGGCGACCATAAAACCGGCGTTAGGAAAATCCCATTAAAAAGATACGATACGCAATTGACGTAAGGGGATTTGCGGTAAGCTAAAATCCTGGAAAAAAGTGAGCGGTAGACACTTTCCTGCCTGACTCGTAATACCAGCGGGCGTTAAAAAGCAGCGTTGGGACCCCTCAACGCTGCTTTTTAAGGCTAACGCAAGACTCTCAATCTAGCTGATGGGAAGTAGTGAAATACCAACATAAATTCACAAATAAATGCATTCATTAGACTCATGTCAAAAGAGGTTAAACATTTAAAAATCAGTGTGGTGGTTGGGGTTTGTGTGAATGTGGAATGACTGACACTTGGGATCTTCCAGTACCAGCGTTTGAGCTGTCATACACACTGTGATATGCTTAAATTGACATTAAATTAAAACAGTATTCATCTAAGACTCGTTTGCTGGGATTTATTTGTATTGTATTTATTTGAGTAAATTGACCCCACTCTATCCCGTGCATGAGCATATAGACGTAGAAATCTTAAGATAGTGCTGTCACTTGTTTCATTTTTTTAATATAAAAAGCAGCATTAATGCAGATAGAGTTTGTTTAATTCTCCACCATAATAACTGATAACAACAGTAGCCACCCCAAATGTGTTAAGATGAGTTCCATTGGTGGTTGTCTGTTTGTAATCTAACAGTTTAGTAGACTGTAGGATAGTGTTATTTTTATTGCCAGCTGTTTTAATGACTGTTTTGTGCTTGTCAAATTACAGCAATGGAAGGAAAACTCCTTAAAGGGACATCTTATTTATCTTATAGTCTTACTTTAGATTAAGCTGCAAATATCCTCCTGCATCCTTTCTATATCATGCAGCAGTACAAATGTAAACCAGCACTCCTCCAATTACAAAGTGAGAACTGCCAAACTCACCAATCAATAGGAATAAAAAGAAAATAGTGATCTCCAATATTGCGAAAATCTTCTTTTATTTCAATACATGTGGTAGACAACAAAGAGGCCACAACGTTTCAGGGTGATTCCCCTTAATCATGCGATGCATAGACCTTCAATTTCCATTGCTTATATAGCTAATACACCTTTCATCAATTAAACACCTGTGAACACCTAAACGACATATATCGCCATCTAGTGGATGAAAATTGCAAAAGACACCTATTTTTTTAAAACAAACCAGAACAAAGATTGTCAAAACATAGTGTATACTTCTGTTACATTGTAGATGTAACATATTTGTGAACAACATCTAATAAATCATACCATATAGACAATGTAACCAAATGCACCACAGCAAAGATAGAATCAATTTAATTTACAAATATCAATTGTATATATTTACAGAAATAAACTGCAGATAATGTCAGTTCAGTAGAAAACAGACCAATTAATCTCTCTATTTATGCCTTTTGGCTCTAATGTATATAATTGGAAGATCCAGTAAGTCTCCCTTTCTTTCAAAAGCAGCTCCCTATTCTCTCCCCTTCTGGGGTTTTTTACTTGTTTTATAACTTGGTACCTAAGTTGATTGACCTGATGGCTTAGTTTCAAAAAGTGACATGCAAAAGGAGCCGTAACAACCTTGCATCTGATATTGCTTTTGTGTTCAGTTATGTGATCACAAATGCTCCTAGTGGACTCACCAACATAGACACGCCCACATGGGCACTTAATTAGATATTCAACAAAACTGGAGTTGCGTGTAAAATGATCACGGAAGTAATATTTGTGACCAGTGTGAGGATGTGAAAAATATGGGCTTTTAATAATAGAGCTACAATTGATAAAGCCCGGAAAACAACATAGGTTTTTCTTAGAGGTATATGTTTGTTTATTAGTGGTACCCCCACCAATGTCTGCCTTCACTAAAGCATCTCTTAGGCTCTTACTCCTCTTATAGGCTGGCATAGGAAATTATTGATATTCCTCTATATTGGAGTTACATCGACTAAATATATCCCAATGTTTATGTGTGGTCTTTGATATCATTGTACTTTGCTTGGAATGAAACACATTCTTTTTGTGTCATTTTTGGACCCTTTAGTTTTAAGTAAGCTCACTCTCAGAATTGACATCATCAATGACTTTATCAATTAAGTGTTTGCGATATCCCATTTCCAAAAATTGCTCACCCATTTCCTCTAATCTGGATTGAACTATATCATTGTCCGAGACAATGCGATTAACCCTTAGCATTTGGCTACGAGGTAAAGACTTAATCAGGGCTAGAAGTTGTGCACTACTAAAATGTAGTAAATTATTATGGTCCATGGCTTTTCTGAAGTTGTCAGTCCTAAAAAATCGAATTGAACTTCACTATATAATAGTGAATCTACAAATAACATTACATTTACACTATCATATAGTGAAGTTCAATTAGATTTTTTGGATGTCACTGTCATCAAGGATGGTTTTGGTTTTAAGACTGACATCTTCAGAAAAGCCATGAACCGTAATAATTTACTACATTTTTAGTTGCGCACATCATCCAGCCCTGATTAAGTCTTTACCTCGTAGTCAAATGCTAAGGGTTAATCGCATTGTCTCAGACAATGATATAGTTTAATCCAGATTAGAGGAAATGGGTGAGAAATTTTTGGAAAGGGGATATCGCAAACAACTAATTGATAAAGTCATTGCTGTTGTTTGGCTAATTCAGAGAGTGAGCTTACTTAAAACTAAAGGGCCCAAAAATGACACAAAATGAAATTACACAAAATGAATATGTTTAATCTCTGAATTTTCCAAGCAAAGTACAAAGATATTAAAGACCTTGACCTCTATTTAACAAGGTCTGGCAGACCTGATCTGACAGTGCGGATCAGGTCCACCAGACCTCGCTGAATATGGAGATCAATACGCTCTCCGTATTCAGCATTGCACCAACAGCTCACAAGAGCTGCTGGTGCAACGCCACCCCCTGCAGACTCGCGGCCGCCAGCAGGGGGGTGTCAATCAACCCGATCGTACTAGATCGGGTTGAATTGCGGCGATATCTGTCCGCCTGCTCAGAGCAGGCAGACAGGTTATGGAGCAGTGGTCTTTGTGACCGCTGCTTCAAAACTGGTGTTTCTGGCGAGCCTGCAGGATCGCCAGAAGCACGGGGCATCAAGCTCCATTCGGAGCTTGATAGATAGGCCCCCATACATAAACATTGGGATATATTGAGTCGATGTAATCCCAATATAGAGGAATTTCAATAATTTCCTATGCCAGCCTATAAGAGGAGTAAGAGCCTAAGAGATGCTTTAGTGAAGGCAGACATTGGTGGGGGTACCACTAGTACACAAACTTATATCTCTAAGAAAAACGTAGGTTGTTCCCGTGTTTGGGCTGTATCAATTGTAGCTCCATTATTAAAGCCCATATTTTTAACATCCTCACACTGGTCACAAATATTACTTTTGTGATCATTTTACACGCAACTCCAGTTTTGTTGTATATCTAAGTGCCAATGTGGGCATGTCTATGTGGGTGAGTCCACTAGGCGCATACGTGATCGCATAACTGAACACAAAAACAATATCAGATGCAAGGTTGTTACGGCTCCTGTTGCATGTCACTTTTTGAAACTAGGCCATCAGGTCAATTAACTTAGGTACCAAGTTATAGAACAAGTAAAAACTCCCAGAAGGGGAGGGAATAGGGAGCTGCTTTTATAACAAAGGGAGACTTACTGTATCTTCCAATTAGATACATTAGAGCCAAAAGGCATACATAGAGAGATTGATTGGTCTGTTTTCTACTGAACTGACCTTATCTGCAGTTTATTTCTGTAAATATATACAATTGATATTTGTAAATTAAATTTATTCTATCTTTGCTGTGTTGCATTGGGTTACATTGTCTATATGGTATGATTTATTAAATGTTGTTCCCAAATATGATACATCTACAATGTCACATAAGTATACACTATGTTTTGACAATCTATGTTCTGGTTTGTTTTAAAATATAGGTGTCTTTTAATTTTCATCCACTATATGGCGATATATGTAGCTTAGGTGTTCACAGGTGTTTAATTGATCAAAGGTGTATTAGCTATATATGCAATGGAAATTGAAGGCCTATGCATCACATGATGAAGGGGAATCACCTCGAAATGTTGTGACCTGTTTGTTGTCTACCACATGTATTGAAATAAAAGAAGATTTTTGCAATATTTAAGACCACTATTTTCTTTTTATATCATGCAGCAGTAAGAGTAAAAAAAAGTTATTTTAAAATGAATATTGTTTCTGTCCACTTTGAAATGGCTTCCAAGCTCCGCCCACTGATTACATCACTATCTGGTCTGCATTAAAGGCTTCACTAGTTACAAAAGACTCACTAACTGGATTCAACAGACTGTCAATGCTATTAAGCAGAGTGCATAGTTGCAGCCCAGGTCATGATGTCATCAATGGGTGGAGCTTGGCAGCCATTTCAAAGTGACCAGAAACAATATTAATTTTAAAATAACTTTTTTACTGTTCCTGCTGCATGAAATAGAAAAGGTGCAGTAGGCTACTTGCAGCCTAATCTACAGTAAGACCTTAAGATGATTAAGGTGTAGACTGTCCCTTTAAATGAATATTAAACTGTAAATGCATGCTAGAAATAATGATATATTCAAAGCAAAGATTAGCCTGAGATTAATTTGTAGCATTTTTTTTTTACTTTATATTAGTTGTTTAAATATTGTAGATATAAGTGTCAAACTTTATCACATATACCCTTCATTGCCTCACGCCCTATTTTAATGTTGGAAACAAAAGGAATAAACTTTCATTTTATTAAAATAGCATTTTATTTAAATAAAATGAAAGCTCATTACTTTTACTCCCCGCATTAAAGGAGGGGGTGATGTAATCAAAGGATATACATGTTATTTTGAAGCTACAAGTGCACAAACTAGAAGACTGTTACTTGCAAGTAAGTCATTGGATTTCGAATTTAAGAACTGAAACAGGAATGGATCTAGAAAGGGGAGAACTAGGTAAAGTAATCCAACTTTATACAGATGGATTTAACAGAATTTCGCATGTATACAAAACTTTAATTAGCTTTCAAGGGGAAACCCATATACATAAATTACTCGGAAAATGGGGTAAGGTGGTACCATTAGTGGAGAAAGAGCGGATTACCACCAGCGTCAGGTTATCGATGAAAACAACGATTTTAGTTACCTGGCATGAATCCCATATCAAATTACTCAATATGGCATACTTTTCCCCCGCCCGAGTAGCCAAATGGAGCGGTATTGCAACATCAGGGGAGTGCCCTAAGTGCAGACAAGACAAGGCAGACTTAATCCACTGCTTGTGGAAGTGCCCTAAAGTTAGGCAATTCTGGAATAAAGTTAATTATTGGTGTAATAAGGTTATGGGAGTCCAGGTTGAGCTCTCACAGCTTGAGGTTTTTTTTTTATTTCAGTATACTAAACCCGGAATTAACCATAAATTTTTGAATACAATGATATTAGTAGGGAGGAACGTGATTTTTACCAACTGGAAGAATCGGGGTGATCTTAAGTTCTCTGAATTTTGCAGGAAAGCTAAGTATCAAATAATATTGGATCAGCATAATATAAAAGTTAGTAATAACAAACAATTACGACAATTTTTTACTAAATGGAAACTGATGATCCTATCTCTCCCCTTAACTATCCAGAGGCAAATAGTGGCAGCCTTTAAGAAGTCCCAGTGGTTTCTTCAGCAGATACAAGCAGGAGGGTTTCCAAGAGCTTGGTTATCTGAATAAGGTAATGGCGAGTCGGGGTGCTATTGTCTTCCCCCTTTCCCCCCCCCCCTTTTTTTTTTTTTTTTTTTTCTTCCCCGGGTCCTGGCGTCTGAACGATTTGGCAACAATGTAAATATGAATTGAGAGCCAGTGAAGCATGACACACTTCACTGGACTGTATCTTGGTCTTGTAATTAGTAGTATTTTGATGGAATGTTGTTTTCGAGTAGGTAAACCACCTACAGAATGTGGAATCTGTAATTATGGAGAGTTTCTTTAAAAATTAAAAATTAATAAAAAAAATTAAAAAAAAAGAAGACTGTTACACAATTCGATGTGAATGTTATGGCTGTCTTGTATTAAGAAGTTATATCAAAGTTAAAGCTTAGAGGGGGCGGGGCCAACTGCTGAGGTGAGAGGACGCATCTAGATGAAGCTCCTGATGGAATCTTATTCCTATGGGGCATTCTTCATGAAATACTAGAGATAGTACAATGAAAACTATATACTTGAGAATAGGAATGTTGTAAGCATTAATAGCAACTCTAAGGAGTGGAGATCTCAACAGGGAGCCTAGTTTAAGCCCTCTGAACTGGTCCTGTGCAGCCATCTTTGCTTAGGCCTTCAACACTACTTACACCAGAATTCTGTGAGGACATACGATAGCGCTACACCCTACTATGCTAGAGTCACTGGATAGTCTGATCTGCAGCTGTCTCTCCTTATTTGAAGCAAGCATATTAGCAGCATTGAAGGAGGCACACTGCATGGAAATGCAGGGGGGCAGTCCGGCAGCTATGCAAAGCATTCCAACTGTGCAACCAGATAGCCGACTGGCAGTACTGATGAACCGGAGAACAAAGGAGAGAATCGCTTCCCAACCGGATGCAGAAAACATAATACAGTCATATATGGGTAAGAAGTGGGCTGAACTCGGGAACGGCAGCGGAAGTGGGCTGACTGAACATGGCGGCTATAAAGATCCTCACTTGGACATGGGATGGACGCCAGATATGCTTTCATATAGTTACCAACCCTTACTGTTTTATGCCCGCACTCTAGAGATGTCTATAACATCGTCAGCAGGCAGCAGAGAGATCATAACGAAGTCGGACCAGGTAGCTGGTTGTACTGAGATTAGCCCGGAAGGTACTGGGGTATCTTCGGAGCTCTCCTTACAATTGGGCCACATTTTCCAGCACTGCTCTTCTACCAAAATCTGGAATATTACCATATTTTCTGTGGTAGATCTAACATTCCCTGAGGTTGGGATCGGATAAACTTTCTGAGAAGGTATAAGTCCTTCGAACATCTTTCAAAGAGGACACAATTTGCTAAAAGGACAGAAACCAGGTTTACAATTTTTCGATCACAGAGACTTTATTTAAATTATACAGTGTTTTAGAGTTTATATTTAACTCTCCAATATTTCAGTGATTTTCTATATTTAGGCTGTTTGTAGTGTGCACCAGGTCTTAATACGTTTTCTGCTGTAGCTCTGACGTTCTGTCTGCGGCCGAGACAGAGTTGTTGGATTAGCTTTCTGTTGATATTTGGGTCATACTGAAATTATTTATGAAGTAAGAGTAACAAAAGAGAATAAGTCCGCTCAACTAAAATAATGTAGAAATAATGCTGTTTAAAATTGCTTAGATATAGAGGTGCAACCTGGTAAATAAATTTACATACAAAATAAGTATAGAGAAAAGATAAGGAAATTACCAGTATAAGGTAAAACCTAAAAAAGACCAGGGGTACTGCACACTTCTAAAATAATCACCAATGCAGAACAACAGATTATGCGAAAAATAGCAGCATAATGAAATGTATAACAGCTGCAGCAAAGTTCAGGATGTCATATAGTGTTCCATAACAAAAGGATAGCAAAAAATGAATGAAGGTTAGTATTGCAAAAATGCCACTGCTGCGGTTAAATCAGAGTCATATGTGGTTTTCCATGATATGTACTAGCAACTTCATGACAGGCTGTATATATAAAAAGCAGCAATTAATATTGCAGTCAAAGTTATTCAGCAAGCAGTATAACACATGGAGTATGCAGAGGTGCGATAGTTGCACTGAAATCAGCAATGCCAATTGTTATTCCATAGCGTGTGAACATAACATCCAAGCAGACAACATGTACAGCAGCAATCAGTTTTGAAATGATAGTTTAAACAGCAAACAGCATTTATGAAAGTTCATTAGTGCAAATTGTTAGTAAAGTGACTTGTGCACTTGCAATCAACAAATTACACAACCCTGTTTGGGTTATCCACATGAGTAATTGAATATATTAGCGAGGTGAAACTATCCTTACGTGTTCTCTTCTGAATGGTTATAAATAATTAGCTTGCTATATGCTATTACTTGACACCACCTTCAGTTTATAGTTCATAAGGTCTGGGTATCTAGAGTTTATTGAAATGTGACCTTTCTTTTACATGTACCTCACCTATACAGATCTTTTTCTGTTGTTGTTTTTTTTTTCTTGGCAAGATGCCCTACTGGAGTTTAAATTTCTTCTAAAAGCTACAATCCAATGTATTATAATGCTAGAGCGCATTATATCCCCTATTTTTTAACGCTAGGAGATTGCAGAGGATAGACCATTATTTTATGTATATGCTACTAGTCTGCTGGAGACTTTTGGGCTGCCTGTAGTTTTCACTTAGTGTAGAGGTCTGTATTATAACATTGAAGATATATAAACACTATCGCCTAGATTACGAGTCTTGCGTTAGCCTTAAAAAGCAGCGTTGAGAGGTCCTAACGCTGCTTTTTAACGCCTGCTGGTATTACAAGTCTGGCAGGTACAGGTGTACTGCTCACTTTTTTCCGCGACTCAAACATACCGCAAATCCACTTACATCAATTGCGTATCCTATCTTTTCAATGGGATTTGCCTAACGCCGGTATTACGAGTTTTGGAAAAAGTGAGCGATACACCCTCTCCTGTCAAGACTCCTAACGCGTTTAAAAGTCAGTAGTTAAGAGTTTCATGGGCTAACGCTGTAGTATAAAACTCTTAACTAAACTTAAATAAAGTTTTTAACCCCTAATCTGCCGACCGGACATCGCCGATACCTACCTACATTTATTAACCCCTGATCTGCCGCCCCCAAAGTCGCCGCAATTATATTAAATGTATTAACCCCTAAACCTAAGTCTAACCCTAACCTTAACACCACCCTAACTTAAATATAATTTAAATAAATCTAAATAAAATTACTACAATTAAATAAATTATTCCTATTTAAAACTAAATACTTACCTATAAAATAAACCCTAAGCTAGCTACAATATAACTAATAGTTACATCGTATCTAGCTTAGGGTTTATTTTTATTTTACAGGCAAGTTTGTATTTATTTTAACTAGGTACAATAGTTATTAAATAGTTATTAACTATTTAATATCTACCTAGCTAAAATAAATACAAATTTACCTGTAAAATAAACCCTAACCTAAGTTACAATTACACCTAACACTACACTATAATTAAATTAATTAACTAAACTAGCTACAATTAATTACAATTAAATTAAATAAACTAAAGTATGAAAAAAACCCCACTAAATTACAGAAAATAATAAAATAATTACAAGAATTTTAAACTAATTACACCTAATCTAATCCCCCTAATAAAATAAAAAAGCCCCCCAAAATAAAAAAAATCCCTACCCTATACTCAATTACAAATATCCCTTAAAAGGGCCTTTTGCAGGGCATTGCCCCAAAGTAATCAGCTCTTTTACCTGAAAAAAATATAATACCCCCCAACATTAAAACCCACCACCCACACACCCAACCCTACTCTAAAACCTACCCAATCCCCCTTAATAAAACCTAACACTAACCCCTTGAAGATCACCCTACCTTGAAACGTCTTCACCCAACCGGGCACAAGTGATCCTCCAGACGGCCAGAAGTCTTCATCCGATCTGGGCAGAAGAGGACCTTCAGACGGCCAGAAGTCTTCATCCAGGCGGCATCTTCTATCTTCATCCATCCGGAGCGGGTCCATCTTCAATCCAGCTGACGTGGAGCATCCTCTTCAAACGAAGTCCAACTGAAGAATGAAGGTTCCTTTAAATGACGTCATCCAAGATGGCATCCCTTCAATTCCGATTGGCTGATAGAATTCTATCAGCCAATCGGAATTAAGGTAGGAAAAATCCTATTGGCTGATGCAATCAGCCAATTGAATTGAGCTTGCATTCTATTGTCTGATTGGAACAGCCAATAGAATGCGAGCTCAATCCTATTGGCTGATTGGATGTCACTGTCATCAAGGATAGTTTTGGTTTTAAGACTGACATCATTAGAAAAGCCACAAACCGTAATAATTTACAACATTTTAGTAGCGCACATCATCCAGCCCTGATAAAGTCTTTACCTCATAGCCTTTTTGGATGTCACTGTCATCAAGGATAGTTTTGGTTTTAAGACTGACATCATTAGAAAAGCCACAAACCGTAATAATTTACAACATTTTAGTAGCGCACATCATCCAGCCCTGATAAAGTCTTTACCTCATAGCCTAATGCCAGGGGCAAAACTACAGGGGGTGCAGAGGTCGCAGGTGCGACTGGGCCCCTGAGGGTGGGGGCCCAGCTTAAAAAAAAATTATAATTTTTTTTTTTTTTAATAAAAAACGTTAACGTACCACTGCCTGCACTGATATCATGTGAATGTGACATGACTACAGGGCTTAGTGTTTCTGTTATACCCATTGGTGTTTATGTGTGTGTGTATGGTGTGTGTATGTATGTGACTGTGTATGTATTCATGCATGTATGTGTGTTTGTGTATGTTTGTGGAACCAGCAAATTACATACCTTGTTACTACAGCATGGGTGGGGGGCAGAGGGTAAACAGTGTCACTATACAGTACCACTATATACAGTATGGGGGGTGGACCATGTCACTGACTACTATGGTCACTTTATAAAGTACTGGGCGGGTAGGGTCAGGCCAGCCATCTCACCGGCAGATTACAGACTGTGTCACTAACTTACTATATACAGTACTGGGGGGTTAAATAGTGTCACTATATATATACAGTAATAGGGGGTCAGACTATCTCACAGACTGTTGGCACAGGGTACCTTCTTTTGCAGACATGTAATCTGATTCACATTTTTTTCTGTGTTAAATGTAAAAAAAAAATGTATTCAATTCACCTTTTTTTGGAGGGGGGAGGGGTGGTGGGGGGGCCCCTTCTTAGATTCTTGCACCTGGGCCCTGTGGTTTCTAGTTACGCCTCTGCCTAATGCTAAGGGTTAATCGCATTGTCTCAGACAATGATGTAGTTCAATCCAGATTAGAGGAAATGGGTGAGAATTTTTCGGAAAGGGGAAACAACTAATTGATGAAGTCATTGATGATGTTTGACCAATTTAGAGAGTGAGCTTACTTAAAACTAAAGGGCCCAAAAATGACACAAAAAGAATGTGTTTAATCTCTGAATTTTCCAAGCAAAGTACAATGATATCAAAGACCATACATAAACATTGGGATATATTGAGTCAATGTAATCCCAATATAGAAGAATTTCAATCATTTCCTATGCCAGCCTATAAGAGGAGTAAGAGCCTAAGAGATGTTGTAGTGAAGGCAGACATTGGTGGGGGTACCACTAGTAAACAAACGTATATCTCTAAGAAAAACGTAGGTTGTTTACCTGTGTTTGGGCTGTATCAATTGTAGCTCCATTATTAAAACCCCATATTTTTCACATCCTCACACCATCACACTGGTCACAAATATTACTTCCGTGATCATTTTACATGCAACTCCAGTTTTTTTGTATATCTAACTAAGTGCCAATGTGGGCATGTCTATGTGGGTGAGTCCACTAGGCACATACGTGATCGCATAACTGAACACAAAAGCAATATCAGATGCAAGGTTGTTACGGCTCCTGTTGCATGTCACTTTTTGAAACTAGTCCATCAGGTCAATCAACTTAGGTACCAAGTTATAGAACAAGTAAAAAAACCCAGAAGGGGAGGGAATAGGGAGTTGCTTTTAAAACAAAGGGAGACTTACTAGATCTTCAAATTAGATACATTAGAGCCAAAAGGCATACATAGAGAGATTAATTGGTCTGTTTTCTACTGAACTGTGAAATATTGGTGATATAGGGAAAGAAGGGTATTCTATTAAACCCCACTACAAATTTACTATCAGTTATCCCAATCTAACAAAGGTAGTGGAAAAATTTTACTATTATACAATTGGAGCGTGGGGGAGTGCTCATTGTCCAGATAATCAAGTATACAAAAGAGAGGAGAGAAAAGTGGACAATTCAAGAGCACTCAAAAAGATATGTTATACATATACTATTGTTGGCAAGGAAATTCCCAACAAAGGTAAATAGATATAAAACAACATTTATTACTGATAAATTAAATAAAATTGTATATATTAAGCAATGTGTGTTTGAAAACTTAGATTAAAAAGGTATGGCGTACCAGTAGTTCTCAAAGGAGGCACTAAATATAACAGTTAAATAGTGGACACCAAACAGACTAGCACAAACAAAGCGCTTAGGTACTGCAGGGAAACTTATTTATAGCTTAACTGTTGTGAGGTCAATCCTCTTTTTTAGATATAGCTTCCCTGCAGTACCTTAGCATTTTGTTTGTGCTAGTTTGTGTGGTGTCCACTATTTAACTATTATATTTTGTGCCTCCTTTGCGAACTACTGGTACTCCATATCTTTTTTTATCTAAGTTTTAATATACACATTGCTTGATATATGCAATTTTATTGTATTTATCAGTAATAAATGTTGTTTTATATCTCTTTACCTTTGTTGGGAATTTCCTTGCCAACAATAGTATATGTATTACATTTTTTTTTTGAGTGCTCTTGAATTGTCCACTTTTCTCTCCTCTCTTTTGTATACTTTCTACTGAACTGACCTTATCTGCAGTTTATTTCTGTAAATATATACAATTGATATTTGTAAATGTATTCTATCTTTGCTGTGTTGCATTGGGTTACATTATCTATGTGGTATGATTTATTAGATGTTGTTCACAAATATGATACATCTACAATGTAACAGAAGTATACACTATGGCCTAGATTACGAGTTGTGCATTATCCTTAAAAAGCAGTGTTAAGAGGTCCTAACGCTGCTTTTTAACGCCCGCTGGTATTACGAGTCTTGCAGGTACAGGTGTACCGCTCACTTTTTTAGCCATACTCGGAAATACTGCAAATCCACTTACGTCAATTGCATATCCTATATTTTCAATTGGACTTGCATAGCGCCGGTATTACGAGTCTGACCCAAAGTGAGCGGTAAACCCTCTCCTGTCAAGTCTGGTACCGCATTTAAAAGTCAGTAGTTAAGAGTTTTACACTACAAAACCTTAGTATAAAACTCTTAACTAAAGTGCTAAAAAGTACACTAACACCCATAAACTACCTATTAACCCCTAAACCGAGGCCCGTCCACATCCAAATACTAAAATAAATATTTTAACCCCTAATCTGCCAAACCGGACATCGCCGCCACTATAATAAATATATTAACCCATAAACTACAGCACTCCCGCATCACAAACACGATTTAAATATTATTAACCCCTAATATGCTGGCCCTAACATCGCCGCCACCTACCTACATTTATTAACCCCTAATCTGCCGTCCCCAACGTCGCCGCCACTATAATAAAGTTATTAACTCCTAAACCTAAGTCTAACCCTAACACCCCTAACTTAAATATAATTTAAATAAAACTAAATAAAATTACTACAATTAACTAAATAATTCCTATTTAAAACTAAATACTTTTCTATAAAATAAACCCTAAGCTAGCTACAATATAACTAATAGTTACATTGTAGCTATCTTAGGGTTTATTTTTATTTTACAGGCAACTTTGTATTTATTTTAACTAGGTACAATAGTTATTAAATAGTTATTAACTATTTAATAACTACCTAGTTAAAGTAAAGACAAATTTACCTGTAAAATAAAACCTAACCTAAGTTACAATTACACCTAACACTACACTACAATTAAATTAATTACCTAAATTAAATACAATTAAGTACAATTAAATAAAATTATCTAAAGTACATGTATTTTATGAACACATCTAACTTTAATATCAGACTGTTATTTTCATGGACATTATTAGATATTGAAATGCTAAGGGACATTTGTCTACAAAATCAAGGATACAAAGGGTTAAATGCACACTGACCTACAGTTACCAGCTTTTCCAGTTCAGAGGTGACAAGACAAAGATAAGTGAAACCCATTTGGAAATCTGATGAACCACTGTATGTAAGCAATAGATCAAAAGGATACCACAGGATTCACTAAGACATTTTACAACCCAATATTTAGCATTTCAGCACAGATGGCCTTTTCATCACAGATGGTGTACAAGGCCCTGATTTTATCTCTGTTCACCAATAGCCTAAGGACGTCACATTTTACCCCCCCTGATCTAATGATGTCATCTGGTCTCTGACTGAAGAATTTACAGCTGAGTGTGGGCTGGGCTATGTGAAAGAATGAATCACTATATAAGTTAGTTGGCATTGTAGGCTAGGCTAAGCTCTCTTCTCACTCGCCTCTTCCCTTCCATCTCTCCCCCCCTTCCCTTTCCTCCCCTTACATTAGTCAGTAACTTGTTTCTATGTAAATACTTATTCTCTTTCTAATAAAAGGAATAATTTCAGCAAGCAGCGTCCTGATTTCCTAAGACAAAGGTAATATTAGTGAGGAAACAGTAACTAAAAAGTTAGCAGATTCTACATTTGGCACCCCAGATGGAACGTGGATAAATCACTAATTACACGTTGAACTACAGCTGAATTTGCTAAACTGAAGTACTGGAGCTGCAAGAACTCTTTGTGAATAGAGGCCAGACCGGACCTGTGTGGGAAGTGAACAGATTTTCAAGACACTGTGTAGTGAGAAAGCTGCAAGTACCGTAAGTATATGTTTCTTTATGTTTATGTTATGTTCCTGTATGCTACAGAAAAGTAAATGTATTAATTGTTTCTTGCTGAATTAAGTTTACTAAAATCTGAAAACAAGAGACCAGACATCTCTGAGGGTAAAATGTAATAGGCATAGCCCAGTTTGCATGCAGCTCAAAAGGAGATCCCTCTAGGTCTAGATTTTAGGCTAATAATGCAAAAAGTTTGTTGATGTTAGATGTGTACCTGTAAGTTTGTACATCTGTACTGTGTATAGTGTGTTGTGTGAATCTGGTGTGTGTGTTGTTAGTAAGAATGGAACTGGTTGAGAAATACATTAAGAAATATGCCTCTGTCACATTTATTACATGTGCAGAAGATCCATTAACACGTCAGTTTTATGATGTAATTAAACAATGTGAAAAGCACAATAATGAACTAAGTAGAAAACTGCTTCAGAAAGACATAGAAAAAAGAGAGCTAAGTAATTTACTGAGTATGTTTCTAAGAATAAAAGAGATTGCTGAACAGAAAGAGCTAGAATGGAAGGCAGAAAGAACTGATATCATAGAACAACTGGATAAACTTGGTCAATCTTTTATGGCTGTTGCTAGTCACTCTGAAAAGAGATGTGAATGTGATAGTCAAACTTACTAAAGTGAATGCTGAGCTACAAGAGAGGCTTAATGAATGTGAAGTGAGGTGTGGAATGGGAGAGCAATTAGTAACAGGTATGGAAGAAAAGGAAATGCAGAGAGAAAAAAATTATTCCATCACTTAAGGCAGACTTATGGGAGTCTGAATCATAGCTTTTAAATAAGGAACAATGCATCTTGTCTCTTAAAGCACAGGGAATACAAGACAAATGCAACTGTTACATGAGTAGTCTAGCACATGTGTGTTCTTTAGAAGTAGATGGTAATGAAAGCCGAACTATAGAACTAGATGGACAAACCCCTAACAATCCTGACAGTCCTTTGTTAATTTTTAACCAAGTCCCCTTGATTCTAACTCCTCAAACATTAGGTAAAAAACAGCAAACAGAATGCAGACAAAGCAACCCTCAATTATAGACTAACATAAATAATCATACTAGCTCTTGCTCCCTTACAATACAAGACCGTAATAATTTGTGCTGTAGTTTAGGTCACTTCGATACCTCCACACCACCTGTAATCCTTTCTAATAAGTTAGAGGCTTTTACTACTCAGTATAATTTAGGCAACAGCATATGCTTTGCTCAGGGCCTGGTTGCCATCACAATTAGCTGCACAGCTAAGGGCACCAGTAGGCACCCTTAAAGGAGTTTCTCCTGATGTTGATGCAAACTGTATGTTTTGTTTTGTCATGATGCCAGAGGTACCAGTACCATAGCAAATGCAAGTTTAAAGGAAGGAGATGACCTGGTTTTGTTTCGCACTGAGTACCTTGCACTGTATAAGATAACTTATAACTGCCCTAACATGTCCCCAGATGATGCAGATTTTCTGTATTCTATGGCAAATAAATGCACATTAATTGACAGTGGTACAAGAATCACTCTTAGAAATGCCAGCTCCTATACAAACTTTGTTAACATACTTAAAGACTGGTTTAAAGACTCAAAGCATAAGAATGCTACTCATAATAATATATCTATGCTGAGAGTCAGGGAAAGCAGAGATTTTTGAGACATTGCTTTAAATGTGGAAAGTTTGGACACATCATCATGAGGGAATGTGTGACATCAATGAGAGATATCAGGAATAAAAATTACATTAAGAGGCAGAACAAAATATCATTTTAAGTAAGGAAGGTAAATACAGTGATATATTTGAAGGTGAACAGGAACAGAATATATCTCCTTTAACAAAGATTGAAGTAATAGAAGAAACTACTAAGAAGGAAAATAAATGTCGACAAACTTGCAAAGAGCCCCCTTCTAAAAAAGACTCTCAGCAAAACTCCAAAGAGCCCCCATCTGAAAAAGAAGGGACAAATGTTCAATTTCAGATGCCTTACATAAACTGGCCATTTTGGGCACTGTTTAATTATACACAATTGGCAATGCATCTATTGATATACAATTTAGTTCAGCCTGTGTATATTGCCAATTGATTGCAGAAATCTGTCTCTACTCTCTACATTCTATTACCCTGTAATCCATGTATAGTGATGGTAGAATTTTACTTTAGGAAAGTAGAGATGTATTTTGTTTCATTTATTTACTTGTATATATGTCTATATTAATGCTATGTTTCTTTTTTTTTAGGGCTATTACTTGAAGAGAAGTGAACTTTGTACAGTCTACTTCAAGACATTAACGCCTAGATTTAGAGTTTTGTCGGTAACGACTCGCGTAGCTAACGCATGCTTTTTTTTCCCCGCGCCTTTTAAATACCGCTGGTATTTAGAGTTCACTGAATGGCTGCGTTAGGCTCCAAAAAAGGAGCGTAGAGCATAATTTACCGCCACTGCAACTTTCGATACCAGCGGTGCTTACGGACGCGGCCAGCTTCAAAAACATGCTCGTGCACGATTCCCCCATAGAAAACAATGGGGCATTTTGAGCTGAAAAAAAAACTAACACCTGCAAAAAAGCAGCGTTAAGCTCCTAACGCAGCCCCATTGTTTCTTATGGGGAAACACTTACTAAGTCTGCACCTAACACCCTAACATGTACCCTGAGTCTAAACACCCCTAACCTTACACTTATTAACCCCTAATCTGCCTCCCCCGCTATCGCTGACACCTGCATATTTTTTATCCCCTAATCTGCGCTCCGTACACCGCCGCAACCTACGTTATCCCTATGTACCCCTAATCTGCTGCCCCAACACCACCAACCCCTATATTATATTTATTAACCCCTAATCTGCTGCCCCCAACGTCGCCTCCACCTACCTACAATTATTAACCCCTAATCTGCCGACCGGACCTCACCGCTACTATAATAAATGTATTAACCCCTAATCCGCCTCACTAACTCTATAATAAATAGTATGAACCCCTAATCTGCCCTCCCTAACATCGCTGACACCTAACTTCAAGTATTAACCCCTAATCTGCCGACCGGACCTCGCCGCTACTCTAATAAATTTATTAACCCCTAAAGCTAAGTCTAACACTAACACCCCCCTAAGTTAAATATAATTTAAATCTAACGAAATAAATTAACTCTTATTAAATAAATTATTCCTATTTAAAGCTAAATACTTACCTGTAAAATAAACCCTAATATAGCTACAATATAAATTATAATTATATTGTAGCTATTTTAGGATTAATATTTATTTTACAGGCAAGTTTGTATTTATTTTAACCAGGTACAATAGCTATTAAATAGTTAATAACTATTTAATAGCTACCTAGTTAAAATAATTACAAAATTACCTGTAAAATAAATCCTAACCTAAGTTACAATTAAACCTAACACTACACTAGCAATAAATTAATTAAATAAAATACCTACAATTATCTACAATTAAACCTAGCACTACACTATCAATAAATAAATTAAATAAAATACCTACAAATAAATACAATTAAATAAACTAACTAAAGTACAAAAAATAAAAAAAGCTAAGTTACAAAAAATAAAAAATTAATTACAAACATAATAAAAAATATTACAACAATTTACACCTACTCTAAGCTCCCTAATAAAATAACAAAGCCCCCCAAAATAAAAAAATGCCCTAACCTATTCTAAAATTAAAATAGAAAAGCTCTTTTACCTTACCAGCCCTTAAAAGGGCCTTTTGCGGGGCATACCCCAAAGAATTCAGCTCTTTTGCCTGTAAAAAAAAACATACAATACCCCCCCAACATTACAACCCACCACCCACATACCCCTAATCTAACCCAAACTCCTCTTAAATAAACCTAACACTAAGCCCCTGAAGATCTTCCTACCTTGTCTTCACCATGCCAGGTATCACCGATCGCTCCAGGCTTCGAAGTCTTCATCCAAGCCCAAGCGGGGGCTGGCGATCCATCATCCGGCTGAAGTCTTCTATCAAGTGGTGGCTGAAGAGGTCCAGAAGAGGCTCCAAAGTCTTCCTTCTATCCGGGCAGAAGAGTAGATCCGGACCGGCAACCATCTTCTTCCAAGCGGTGACAAGCGGCTCCATCTTGAAGACCTCCGGCACGGATCCATCCTCTTCTTGCGACGTCCTAAGTCCGAATGAAGGTTCCTTTAAATGACGTCATCCAAGATGGCGTCCCTCGAATTAAGGTAGGAAAAATCTGATTGGCTGATGGAAACAGCCAATCAGATTCAAGTTCAATCCGATTGGCTGATCCAATCAGCCAATAAGATTGAGCTTGCATTCTATTGGCTGATCGGAACAGCCAATAGAATGCGAGCTCAATCTGATTGGTTGATTCAATCAGCCAATCAGATTTTCCCTACCTTAATTCCGATTGGCTGATAGAATCCTATCAGCCAATCGGAATTTGAGGGACGCCATCTTGGATGACGTCATTTAAAGGAACCTTAATTCGGACTTAGGACGTCGCAAGAAGAGGATGGATCCGCGCCGGAGGTCTTCAAGATGGAGCCGCTTGTGACCGCTTGGAGGAAGATGGTTGCCGGTCCGGATCTACTCTTCTGCCCGGATAGGAGGAAGACTTTGGAGCCTCTTCTGGACCTCTTCAGCCGCCACTTGATAGAAGACTTCAGCCGGATGATGGATCGCCAGCCCCCGCTTGAGCTTGGATGAAGACTTCGGAGCCTGGAGCGATCGGTGATACCTGGCATGGTGAAGACAAGGTAGGAAGATCTTCAGGGGCTTAGTGTTAGGTTTATTTAAGGGGGGTTTGGGTTAGATTAGGGGTATGTGGGTGGTAGGTTGTAATGTTGGGGGGGTATTGTATGTTTTTTTTTACAGGCAAAAGAGCTGAATTCTTTGGGGTATGCCCCGCAAAAGGCCCCTTTAAGGGCTGGTAAGGTAAAAGAGCTTTTCTATTTTAATTTTAGAATAGGTTAGGGCATTTTTTTATTTTGGGGGGCTTTGTTATTTTATTAGGGGGCTTAGAGTAGCTGTAATTAGTTTAAAATTGTTGTAATATTTTTATTATGTTTGTAATTAATTTTTTTATTTTTTGTAACTTAGCTTTTTTTATTTTTTGTACTTTAGTTAGTTTATTTAATTGTATTTATTTGTAGGTATTGTATTTAATTAATTTATTGATAGTGTAGTGTTAGGTTTAATTGTAGATAATTGTAGGTATTTTATTTAATTAATTTATTGCTAGTGTAGTGTTAGGTTTAATTGTAACTTAGGTTAGGATTTATTGTACAGGTAATTTTGTAATTATTTTAACTAGGTAGCTATTAAATAGTTCTTAACTATTTAATAGCTATTGTACCTGGTTAAAATAAATACAAAGTTGCCTGTAAAATAAATATAAACCCTAAAATAGCTACAATATAATTATAATTTATATTGTAGCTATATTAGGGTTTATTTTACAGGTAAGTATTTAGCTTTAAATAGGAATAATTTATTTAATAAGAGTTAATTTATTTAGTTAGATTTAAATTATATTTAACTTAGGGGGGTGTTAGGGTTAGGGTTAGACTTAGCTTTAGGGGTTAATAAATTTATTAGAGTAGCGGTGAGGTCCGGTCGGCAGATTAGGGGTTAATACTTGAAGTTAGGTGTCGGCGATGTTAGGGAGGGCAGATTAGGGGTTAATAATATTTATTATAGGGTTAGTGAGGCGGGAGTGAGGCGGATTAGGGGTTAATACATTTATTATAGTAGCGGTGAGGTCCGGTCGGCAGATTAGGGGTTAATAATTGTAGGTAGGTGGAGGCGACGTTGGGGCGGCAGATTAGGGGTTAATAAATATAATATAGGGGTCTGCGGTGTTAGGGGCAGCAGATTAGGGGTACATAGTGATAATGTAAGTAGCGGCAGTGTGCAGTCGGCAGATTAGGGGTTAAAAAATTTTAATAGAGTGGCAGCGATGTGGGGAGGCCTCGGTTTAGGGGTACATAGGTAGTTTATGGGTGTTAGTGTACTTTAGAGCACAGTAGTTAAAGGGACAGTTCACCCAAAAACTTTCTCCCCTTTAAATTATTCCCAATGATCCTTTTTACCTGCTAGAGTGTATTAAATTGGTTGCAAGTAGCTCCTTTACTCATATTTCATCATTTGAAATAGCTGATTTAGCTTGTGGTTTCCCAACCTATACTGAAAGTTTTGATACTGGCGTATACGCTATTGACAAGCCTAAGTAAACACAGCCAGCAGAAGAGATTATACTTTTAGTGGGATGCAGGATAGTTAAGTAATAAAATGATAATTTTCCATTGTTCTCTCTATGTATTGAGCTTTGGTGTTCCAGACAAATATAAGATAAGGAAGCAGGTCTGTGTACATAAAAGTGATAACATAATGAGATCTGATATTACCTGAAGCTCAACCCATTGTAATAGGCTGTGGTTTCAAAGCACAAAACCAGCTACTTCAGATACACAAATAAACCCGAAAATGCAATTTCTCAAATATTTTATACTCTGCAGTTGGTATAACAAGTTATTTAAAATACATTAATGGAAAAACAATTTTTCAGTGTACTGTCCCTTTAAGAGCTTTATGAACTGGCGTTAGCACAGAAAGCTCTTAACTCCTGGCTTTTCTCTGCGGCTGGAGTTTTGTCGTTAGATTTCTAGCGCTCACTTCAGCCACGACTCTAAATACCGGCGTTAGAAAGATCCCATTGAAAAGATAGGATACGCAATTGACGTAAGGGGATCTGCGGTATGGAAAAGTCGCGGCTGGAAAGTGAGCGTTAGACCCTTACCTACACGACTCTAAATACCAGCGGTAGCCCAAAACCAGCGTTAGGAGCCTCTAACGCTGGTTTTGACGGCTAACGCCAAACTCTAAATCTAGGCCTAAGAGTTTTGTAATTATTTTTATTCACAGGTTGCTATTCATGAATAAAATGTTTATAGTATAAATAAATGCATTTCCCCCTTTTTCTTAAAGACCACGTTGTACTTTATGATGAGCTTATCAGTTACATAAATGTAATATAGCCACAATGAATTGTTTGCAAACAATTGATCATAACCAATTTATTTTAAAAGTCATGGTTTCAAGTACTGATTTATATGTCTATGTTATTTTGTTTGTGTTACTTAATGTCATGAACTAACAATTCTGATTATTTACAGAAGCAACCCATACCATCGCCCAAAGAAGCCCAAATCCTGTTCTGTTGAGAAGACTAGATATTTTAAATTGGATAATTTAATGCAAAATCCAAATTTAGTTATTTAAGAACGCTGTTATATTTAAAGAGAACAGCAACACATTTTGTGTGACGTACTGTTTTTATGTTGTGTTTGTTCTGTGTTGTCTCTGTTTTATATGTGTAAAATTAATTATTGTTATTTTTTGTAATATGGTTGTTTTTCTATCAAGGAACCAAACGGGGTTCCCTTCACTACCATTTTTTTAATTTTTAAGGACATTTTTTATTCACTACCATTTTTGTATTTTTAAGGACATTTGTATGAAGCATATTTTTATTTTTTATCTTTTTGCCTTTTTATCACAATAGGTAGATTTTTTTTTTAAATGCTTCCGTATTAGTTTTTTTAATTTTAAATCTGTTTTGCCACACTGGGCAATGTTTTTCAGTAATTTTTTTCATAAGCCAGTTATGTTTAAATAGTATAACATTGTCCACTTATAGGTCTCTAAGTGCTGACCAGTAGATTATAAGACTGTGTGCATGCCTTGAAGCAGATAATAATACTGTGATTTAATGCTAAAGAAAGTAATATAAATGTTTGCAAAGCTATATACCACATTTTGTTAAGGACCTCAGATAGCAGGCATTTTGTATTAATAAATTATAATCTGTCAGAAATGTATAACATTCAAATCTCACAATATGCCAGAAAATAATTTGCAAAGTTTGAGCACTACTCCTAGTAGTAGTCATAAAGATTGTGTGTGATATATAACAATTAATTTGTATCATATGTATAATTATTCTAAATATGCTGATGATTTTATATACATCTCAGATTATTGTTAATTCTAACCGGGAAAAATATATATTGAATTGTAAAATTGATTTAATCATCCTATTCATAATGTGATTGATAGAATGTGCTTCACATTGTAAGGGAATTGTATTGTAATATTTAGTTCATATGTAGAGTATGGATGTTAATGAATGGTTTTATTTCAGGTTGCCCCACTCACAGAAGAAACTATAAAATGAGCAGTACAACGTTATGATCATAAGTGATTTAATGATCAAAGAGGGGAATGTTGTATTTTATGAACACACCTAACTTTAATATCAGACTGTTATTTCCATGGACATTATTGGATATTCAAATGCTAAGGGACATTTGTCTACAAAATCAAGGATACAAAGGGTTAAATGCGCACTGACCAACAGTTACCAGCTTTTCCAGTTCAGAGGTGACAAGGCAAAGATAAGTGAAACCCATTTGGAAATCTGATGAACCACTGTATGTAAGCAATAGATCAAAAGGATACCACAGGATTCACTAAGACATTTTACAACCCAATATTTAGCATTTCAGCACAGATGGCCTTTTCATCACAGATGGTGTACAAGGCCCTGATTTTATCTCTTTTCACCAATAGCCTAAGGACGTCACATTTTACCCCCCTGATCTAATGATGTCATCTGGTCTCTGACTGAAGAATTTACAGCTGAGTGTGGGCTGGGCTATGTGAAAGAATGAATCACTATATAAGTTAGTTGCCATTGTAGGCTAGGCTAAGCTCTCTTCTCACTCACCTCTTCCCTTCCATCCCTCTCCCCCTTTCCTTTCCTCCCCTTACATTAGTCAGTAACTTGTTTCTATGTAAATACTTATTTTCTTTCTAATAAAATAAATAATTTCATTAAGCAGCGTCCTGATTTCCTAAGACAAAGGTAATATTAGTGAGGAAACAGTAACTAAAAAGTTAGCAGATTCTACAGTACAAAAAAAAAACACTAAATTACAGAAAATAATAAAGAAATTACAAGATTTTTAAACTAATTACACCTAATCTAATCCCCCTAACAAAATAAAAAGCCCCCCCCCCCTATCAGCCAATATTAAGGTAGAAAAAATACTATTGGCTGATCAGACAATAGGATTGAGCTGGCATTCTATTGGCTGTTCCAATCAGCCAATAGAATGCCAATTCAATACTATTGGCTGATTGCATCAGCCAATAGGATTTTTTCTAACTTAATTCCGATTGGCTGATAGAATTCTATCAGCCAATCAGAATTGAAGGGACGCCATCTTAGATGACCTCATTTAAAGGAACCTTCATTTAGTCGTCGGCTGTGGAAAGAAGAGGATGCTCCGCATTGGATGTCTTGAAGATGGACCCACTCTGCACCAGATGGATGAAGATAGAAGATGCCGTCTGGATGAAGACTTCTGCCCGTCGGGAGGACCACTTCGTCCGGCTTGGATGAAGAGTTCTCCCGGCTTCGTTGAGGACTTCGGCCCGGTTGGGTGAAGACGTCTCCTGGTAAGGTGATCTTCAAGGGGTTAGTGTTAGGTTTTTTTAAGGTGGGATTGGGTGGGTTTTAGCGTAGGGTTGGTTGTGTGGGTGGTGGGTTTTAATGTTGGGGGGGAATTGTAATTTGTTTTTCAGGTAAAAGAGTTGAATACTTTGGGGCAATGCCCCGCAAAATGCCCTTTTATTTGAAATAATTTTTATTGATATTTAAACAATACAAAAGAATAAACAAGACCTTCACAAAAGACATAGCCACTTAATGACAGATAGATCAATGAGACCAATATTAGTAGACAGTAACTAAGATTTCCTAAAAGCATTTAAGACATTTACATTTGTATCGCTATATAGATAGAATTAATTGGTCGATTGCTCCTTAAACAACAGCCACCATGCATCTTGTCTGTCAGTTTGTCTGGGGGACCTGAGTGGGGTAAGGACACCCCCTCATTCCCATCTTAACCAAAAAAAAATATGAAGATCTTGAATACAAAGGGAGTATAGAGAAAAGTTGGGAAAATCAAAGGGGGAAGAGAAGAAGATAAGAGGGAAAGATGAAGAAGAGTAAGAAAAGAGTGTCTCCCAACTATGACACACCCAGTGGAATTTTCATCAATAAGGATAATATTATGATTAACCAACGGATGTATAAAGGCATATAAGATCTCTGCTGTATTGGGTCTATTGACAATTCAAACAGTATTATATGGAGTCATGTGTGATCCAATAAATCCAGACTTTGTAAAAAGCTTCCTGAGTGTCTTGTAATATTGCTGCCTGTGCGGACATATTGTATATGTGCCTAATTTTATGTAAAATTTCTTCCCAGGGGGGAGCCCCCTCCTTCCAGTGACGGGCTATACATATACCTCTACCAATCTGCAGCCTGCTTCTACAAGCACATTGGTGTGCTCTGGGAATATGTGAGTACCCTCCATATTAAGGAATTTGTTGTGGTTGTACCATTAATAGTCTGCACATGTGGTGCCCGTATTTCTTGTCTCCCTTATAGCACCACCATCTTACGCCAAGAGCACCTTCAAGTGGGTGAGCTGTCACACCTTTCTAATTCTGCAGCCCGCCCCTACCAGCACATAAGTGTGCTCTCCAAATTTGTTAGTACCCATTTGGCAATAGTTCTGTGACTTGTTAATTAATAGATGATACCACACATGAGGCGCCCCTCCATTCTGTTTTATCTTATACATATACATGTAGCTGTACATAAAATTTTGATAAATTGATTAATGTCTTTATTAAACTGCCTTAAAGGGACACTGTACCCAAAATTTTTCTTTCGTGATTCACATTGAGCATGAAATTTTAAGCAACTTTCTAATTTACTCCTATTATCAAATTGTATTCATTCTCTTGGTATCTTTATTTGAAATGCAAGAATGTAAGTTTAGATGCCGGCCCATTTTTGTTGAACAACCTGGGTTGTCCTTGCTGATTAATGGATAAATTCATCCACCAATAAAAAAGTGCTGTCCAGAGTACTGAAACCAAAAAAAGCTTAGATGCCTTCTTTTTCAAATAATGATAGTAAGAGAACGAAGAAAAATTGATAATAGGAGTAAATTAGAAAGTTGCTTAAAATTGCATGCTCTTTCTGAATTACAAAAGAAAAATTTGGGTACAGTGTCCCTTTAAGCATACATTCAATAGGGCTTGGTTCATCGACAACTGAATGGGGCTATCTAGTATCCTACTTAAAAGTAGTGATAATTTATTCCAGATTAGCTTAGAGTAAGAGCAGTCCCACCACATGTGTTTTTTATGTGCCTTCGACTTCACAATCCCTGTAACAGAGCTTGGACCCCCGTTTAATGGAATGAGAGGTGATAATTGGAGTGAGATACCATCTGAAAATAATTTTAAGGCAATTTCCCTGCATGTCGGCACTCAACAGGGCTTTACTCGCATTATATATTAAGTTATTCAAGTCGGAAATATCAATTTCTGTATTGAGGTCGGCCTCCCATTTGAGCTGAAGGCTTGTTTTAGTGATTTGTGGATAGTTTGAATTAGTTGGTATAATAGTGAAATAGTTTTTCTAGGTCTGGATGAGGAGCTACAAATTATTTCTAAGTGAGTGAATTTGTGACCAGTCAATAAAGGTAGGTATTTATGTATGATGGAGGATATCTGAAGATATAGAAACCAATGTAATTTGAAAGGAGACAGTTTATCCTGAAGTTGTGTGTATGTCATTAATTTGCCTTTGTCTACTAAGTCTGCAATCCTATAAAGACCTCTGTTTTCCCACTTCTGTATAGCTGGGATCTGTTCTGAAGGTATGATTACTTTTAGGGGGGTCTTGAGGGATCTGTTAGGGAAAATCTTGTGAGACGAAACAAGAGTGGACCAAGCTTTGAGCATGTAATCTGCAATTGGGAATTTGGTTTGAGCTCTATGTGGGTCCCACAGAGCCAGCTCTTGAGGATATAGTTTATTTATGTCTGACTCCAACGTGGTCCATCTTATCTCATCTTCCGTTTTGTTAAGGAGAGTAGTTTGGGCTAACCTAGCTGCTTGGAAGTAGTGTCTGAGATTTGGTGTGCCCAGGCCTCCCAGTTGCCTATGTCTCGTAAATATTGGTTTAGGAATTCTGGCTTTTTTAGTCCCTCTTATAAAATTGTTAATGCAAGCTTGGAGATTGTCTAGATTAGACAAAAAAGGCCCTTTTAAGGGCTATTTGTAATTTAGTGTAGGGTAGGGCTTTTTTTATTTGGGGGGAGCTTTTTTTATTTTGTTAGGGAGATTAGATTAGGTGTAATAAATTTAAAAATCTTGTAATTTCTTTATTATTTTCTGTAATTTAGTGTTTGTTTGTTTTTTTACTTTAGATAATTTTATTTAATTGTAATTAATTGTATTTAATTGAGGTAATTAATTTAATTGTAGTGTAGTGTTAGGTGTAATTGTAACTTAGGTTAGTTTTTATTTTAGAGGTAAATTTGTCTTTATGTTAACTAGGTAGTTATTAAATAGTTAATAACTATTTAATAACTATTGTACCTAGTTAAAATAAATACAAAGTTGCCTGTAAAATAAAAATAAACCCTAAGCTAGCTACAATGTAACTATTGTAGTAATTTTATTTAGATATATTTAAATTATATTTAAGTTAGGGGGGGTTAGGGTTAGACTTAGGTTTAGGGGTTAATAACTTTATTATAGTGGTGGTGACATTGTGGGCGGCAGATTAGGGGTTAATAAATGTAGTTAGGTTGCGGCGACATTGGGGGCGGCAGATTAGGGGTTAATAAATATAATGTAGGTGTTGGCGATGTTGGGGGCAGCAGATTAGGGGTTCATAAGTATAATGTAGGTGGCGGCGGTGTCCGGAGCATCAGATTAGGGGGTTAATAATTATAATTTAGGTGTCAATGATGTCGGGGGCAGCAGATTAGGGGTTAATAAGTGTAAGATTAGGGGTGTTTAGACTCGGGGTTCATGTTAGGGTGTTAGGTGTAGACATAACTTTTATTTCCCCATAGGAATCAATGGGGCTGCGTTAGGAGCTTTACGCTGCTTTTTTGCAGGTGTTAGGTTTTTTTTCATCTGGCTCTCCCCCATTGATTCCTATGGGGAAATCGTGCACAAGCACGTTCAGCCAGCTCACCGCTAACGTAAGCAGCGCTGGTATTGAGGTGAGATGTGGAGCAAAATTTTGCTCATCACTCACTTTTTGCGGTTAACGCCGGGTTTGTAAAAACCTGTAATACCAGCGCTGTCTGTAAGTGAGCGGTGAGCATAAACTGCTCGTTAGCACCGCACAGCTTCTAACGCAAAACTCGTAATCTAGGCGTATGTTTTGACAATCTTTGTTCTGGTTTGTTTTAAAATATATGTGTCTTTTAAGTTTCATCCACTAGATGGTGATATATGTAGTTTAGGTGTTTAACCCTTTGGGGCATATTTATCCAGCTCCTTATGATGCCCCGGAGCTTGATAACTCCAATTATGAAGCAGCGGTCACAAAGACCACTGCTCCATAACCTGACTGCCTGCTCTGAGCAGGCGGACAGACATCGCCGCAATTCAACCTGATCGAGTACGATCGGGTTGATTGACAGCCCCTGCTGGCGGCCCATTGGCCGCAAGTCTGCAGGGGGCGGCGTTGCACCAGCAGCTCTTGTGAGCTGCTGGTGCAATGCTGAATATGGCGAGTGTATTGATCACCATATTCAGCGAGGTCTGGCGGACCTGATCCACAGTGTCGGATCAGGTCCGTCAGACCTTGATAAATATGGGCCTTTGAGTGCTAAGCACTTTCCCACCTGGGTGCTAAGCTGATTTCCAAGACTTACACCGTTGGAAAGGTTAGGCGATTACCTTTCCAATGGTGGGTCTTGGGGTCTGTAGCTGCTTAGATCCCCGTGATACAGGCTTCTAAGCAGCATGCCCCCTTTCCCTATACTTATAATTGTAATTTTTAAATAAAGTTGCGCGGTGACGTCATCATGTCATTGCGCGTGACATAACCACACAAATCGTGAAGCCCCAGCGATGCCTGTCACTATACAGGCCCGATCGCCGGGGTAGGAGTGGGTGGGAGCCCCCAGATCTCACTCAAGGTGGGAGAGTGCTAGCGACGGTTCTGAGCCGTCGTTAGCACCTGAGTGAGAAACTCTGCAACGGCTCAGAGCTGTCATTAGCCCTGAAAGGGTTAATTGATGAAAGGTGTATTAGCTATGTAAGCAATGGAAATTAAAGGCCTATGCATCACATGATTAAGGGGAATCACCCTGAAACGTTGTGACCTGTTTGTTGTCTACCACATGAATTGAAATAAAAGAAGATTTTCGCAATATTGGAGACCACTATTTTCTTTCTATATCATGCAGCAGTAAGAGTAAAAAAAGTTATTTTAAAATGAATATTGTTTCTGTTCACTTTGAAATGGCTTCCAAGCTCCGCCCACCCAATTACATCACTATCTGGGCTGCATTAAAGGCTTCACTAGTTACAAAAGACTCACTAATTGGATTCAGCAGACTGTCAATGCTATTCAGCGGAGTGCATAGTTGCAGCCCAGATCGTGATGTCATCAATGGGCAGCGCTTGGCAGCCATTTCAAAGTGACCAGAAACAATATTAATTTTAAAATAACTTTTTTACTGTTCCTGCTGCATGAAATAGAAAAGGTGCCCTTCATTGCCTCACCCCCTATTTTAATGTGGAAAACAAAATCAATAAGATTACATTTTATTGAAATAGCATTTTATTTAAATAAAATGAAAGCTCATTACTTTTATTCCCTGCATTAAAATAGGGGGTGATGTAATCAAAGGATATATATGTTATTTTGAAGCTACAAGTGCACAAACTAGAGTGCTGTTACACAATTACATGTGAATGTTATGGCTGTCTTGTATGGCTGTCTTGTATTAAGATGTTATATCAAAGTAAAAGCTTAGAAATATAACTTTCATAAGTTTTTGTATATATTTAGAAGGGTTTTTGAACATTTGTTCATGATGGATGTATTGAACTTACTCTAAAATTAAGGGGATTGCCATTTAATTAATAGATGGCTGGATTACGAATTTTGTGTTATGAATGAAAAAGCCTCGTAACGCTGCTTTTTCACTACCGCTGATATTACGAGTCTTGTAGGTACAGCTGTACCACACACTTTTTTGGCCATCACACAACGTAACTACCGCACTTTTTAAAAAGTCCTTTTTCAATGGGACTTCCACAGCAACGGTATTACGAGTTTGCCTGTCCGGCCAAAAAGTGAGCGGTACAGCCCATAACTACAAGATCCGTACCGTAAACTGAAAGTCAGTAGTTATGGGTTTTACGTTACAAAGCTGAAACATAAAACTCATAACTAAAGTGTTACAAAGTACACTAACACTCATAAACTACCTATTAACCCCTAAACTGAGGCCCCCCCGCATCGCAAACACTAAAATAAAATTATTAACCCCTAATCTGCTGCCCCCAATGTTGCCGCCACTATACTAAAGTTATTAACCCCTAAACCTCTGGCCTCCCACATCACTAACACTAAATAAATCTATTAACCCCTAAACCTAACCCTAACACCCCTAAATTTAATATAATTAAAATAAATCTAAATAAAACCTACTATTAATAACTAAATAATTCCTATTTAAGACTAAATACTTACTTGTAAAATGAACCCTAAGCTAGCTGCAATATAACTAATAGTTACATTGTAGCTATCTTAGGTTTTATTTTTATTTTACAGGTAAGTTTGTATTTATTTTTAATAGGTAGAATAGTTAGTAAATAGTTATTAACTATTTACTAGCTACCTAGTTAAAATCAATACAAATGTACCTGTAAAATAAAACCTAACCTGTCTTACACTAAAACCTAACATTACACTAAAATTAAATAAATTAAATTAACAAAATACATTTATCTAAATTACAGAAAATAACAAACACTAAATTACACAAAATAAAAAAGAAATGATAAAATATTTAAACTAATTACACCAAATCTAATAGCCCTATCAAAATAAAAAAGCCCCCCAAAATAAAAAAAACCTAGCCTACAATAAACTGCCAATGGCCCTTAAAAGGTCCTTTTGCGGGGCATTGTCCCAAAGAAATCAGCTCTTTTACCTGTAATAAAAAAATACAAACAACCCCCCAACAGTAAAACCCACCACCCACACAACCAACCCCCCCAAAAAAAACTACTTAAAAAACCTAAGATCCCCATTGCCCTGAAAAGGGCATTTGGATGGGCATTGCCCAAAGTCCCTAATCTAAATATAAAACCCACCCAATAAACCCTTAAAAAAACCTAACACTAGCCCCCGAAGATCCACTTACAGTTTTTGAAGACCAGACATCCATGCTCAACGAAGCCGGGAGAAGTCTTCATCCAAGCGGCAAGAAGTCGTCCTCCAGGCGGGCAGAAGTCTTCATCCAGACGGCATCTTCTATCTTCATCCTTCAGACGCGGAGCGGCTCCATTTTCAAGACATCCGGCGCGAGCATCCTCTTCTTTCGATGGTTCTTGAACAATGAAGGTTCCTTAAAATGACGTCATCCAAGATGGCGTCCTTTGAATTCTGATTGCCTGATAGAATTCTATCAGCCAATCGGAATTAAAGGGTAAAAAAAAATCCTATTGGCTGATGCACAATGTGAACAATGAGCAGTAACAGAGGTTTTCCTCAAACGGCCGGTTGCTTCGCACAGAAGGGATGTGATTGTACCAGCAGGAAAGTTTGGCTGGGCATGTAGAACCTATGACTATTACTTAGAGCGTGGAAAGAGCCTTTTTTTACTATGGAGTGCAGCATGAATGATTGATATGCACAGTGCCCATGAGTGTTCAATTAGTGGATAAGTGGAATGCTACTGTGATTGCATAGTGGGATAGAACTTGCATACCCGACTAAAAGTTTGGACTCTGACATTTGGAATATCTTTTGGAGTTATTTGTTTATATATGTCCCTAAATGTTTGTAGTGGAACAGTGAGATAAAGTTAAAACTTAAGTTCAGACATGGCAGCACCTATTACTTTATAGAAACTCAGTGGAATTTATAAAAACAACCATTTTAAATTACTAGAAAAGGGGGTAAAATAAATAAAGTATATTAAAAAGTTTTTTTTACATATACATCATTAAACATTTTAGATTAAATACTGTTTATTTTCCCTTTAAGTAAAAGGGAGTCATGAGCAAGTCAAGAGGAGGGGTGCGGCTGGATGGAATGTTATTCTCAGTTGTACAATTCAGATCCATCCACTTTTCTAATAAGCATAAAAAGGCTAAGAACATGTATATGGGTTCAAAACCCTTAGTGGCATTTATCTGCACTGTATGCTAACATTTTTTTAAATTTGTCTAATTTATTATAATTGCATTGGATACATACTGTTTGCCTTAAATTGACAGTAAAAACCTTAAGACCTAGATTAGGAGTGGAGCTCTATCGTTAGTGCAAGGAGCGTAAACGGGATATGCTCAAATCCATATTACAAGTGGTGCACTGCTAAAATTACCACGCAGTAATTAGCGTAGAGTGGTAATGTGGGCTTGTATTGCAAGCTGAAAGTAACTGCGATCTTGCGAATGCAATCGCATTTACCAGATTAAACAAGTCCAATAAACTACACTATGAACACCTAAACCGCCACCCACATCGCAAAGTAACTTTGTACACTATTAAGCCCTAAGCTGCTAGCCTCAGACATCGCAAAGTAACTTTCTTTACTATTAACCCCTAAGCCGCCAACCCCCACCGCACAAAGTAACTTTCCACGCTATTAACCGCTAAGCTGCCAGCTCCCCACATTGCAAAGTCCACACTACACTATTAACCCCTAAACCACGATCACTCCAATGCAAAGTAACCCACTAACATCTAAACCCCATAATTCAAAGTACGTGATTAAAAATGTCGTCCCTTGAATTCCTATTGGCTGATTTGAGCCTTCAAATTCAAATCAGCCAATCGGATCAGAGCTACTTTAATTCTATTGGCTGATTTGAATAGCAAATAGAATAAGAGCTACTGTAATTCTATTGGCTGATTAGAATAGCCAATAGAATTACAGTAGCTCTTATTCTATTGGCTATTCAAATCAGCCAATAGAATTAAAGTAGCTCTCATCCGATTGGCTGATTTGAATTTGAAGGCTCAAATCAGCCAATAGGAATTCAAGGGAAGCCATTTTTAATCGCGTACCTTGAATTCCTATTCAGTGTACGGCGGCAATCGTATGAAGAGGATCCTCCACGTTCTATGGCTCCGGTCTTCAGTTCCAGCGTCGCCGATCTTCAGTTCCTTTATTGACGGTCTTCAGTTCCAGAGAGGACGGTCTTCGGCTCCGCGGTCATCGGTCTTCAACTACTCCGCTCTGTGCCGGCTGTTTACTGGAAGAAGAAGAGGTCGCCGCCTGGAAGAAGACTTCTCCACCTGGAACAGGACCTTCTCCGCCGGTCTTCAGGACAGGTAAGGACCACTTGGGGGTTAGACTTAGGTTTTTTTAAGGGGGGATAGGGTGGGTTTTAGAGTAGGGGTGTGTGGGTGGTCGGTTGTAATGGGGGGGTTGTTCTTTTTTTCCACAGGTAAAAGAGCTGATTACTTTGGGGCAATGCCCCACAAAAGGCCCTTTTAAGGGCTGATAATAGAGCTGAATAATTTTTGTAATTTAGCTTAGGGTAGGGACATTTTTTATTTTGGGGGGCTTTGTTATTTTATTATGGGGCTTAGATTAGGTGTAATTATCTTAAAATTCTTGTAATCTTTTTTTATTTTTTGTAATTTAGTGTTTGTTTGTTTTTGTAATTTAGTTTAGTGTATTTAATTATATTTTAGTTTAGATAATTGTAGTTTATTTAATTAATTTATTGATAGTGTAGGTGTATTTGTAATTTAGGTTAGGATTTATTTTACAGGTAAATTGGTAATTATTTTAACTAGGTAGCTATTAAATAGTTATGAACTATTTAATAGCTATTGTACATAGTTAAAATAAATACCAAGTTACCTGTAAAGTAAATATAAACCCTAAAATAGCTACAATGTAATTATTAATTATATTGTAGCTGTCTTAGGGTTTATTTTATAGGTAAGTATTTAGTTTTAAATAGGAATATTTTAGTTAATAATATTAATATTATTTAGATTTATTGCAATAATAATTAAGTTAGGGGTGTTAGGGTTAGATAGGGTTAATATAGTTAATATATATAATATAATAACTATATTAACTATATTAACCCTAATATAATTAGGGTTAATATAGTTAATATAAGTGGCGGCGGTGTAGGGGGGTCAGATTAGGGGTTAATATATTTAATATAGGTTGCGGCGGTGTAGGGGGATTAGATTAGGGGTTAATATATTTAATATAGGTGGCGGCAGTGTAGGGGGATTAGATTAGGGGTTAATATATTTAATATAGGTGGCGGCGGTATAGGGGGATTAGATTAGGGGTAATGTAGTTAAAATAGGTGGCGGCGGGGTAGGGGGCTTACATTAGGGGTAATAATTTTAATAGAGGTGGCGGCGGTGTAGAGGGCTCACATTAGGGGGTTAGATATATAATATAGGTGGCGGCGGTGTAGGGGGCTCACATTAGGGGGTTATCATTTTAATGTAGGTGGCGGTGGGGTCCGGGAGCGGCGGTTTAGGGGTTAAGCACTTTATTAGAAATTGCGGCGGGGGGATTGCGGTTGACAGGTAGATAGACATTGCGCATGCGTTAGGTGTTAGGTTTTATTTTGCAGGTAGTTTAGGGAGTTACGGGGCTCCAATACTCAGCGTAAGGCTTACTACACCTGCAATTTGTGGCGAGGTGAAAATGGAGTAAGATTTCTCCATTTGCGCCACGTAAGTCCTTACGCTGTATATTGGATACCAAACTGCGCGGCTTTGTTATTCCTGTCTATGGGCCATAAAACTACGGCCGAAGGCAGAAATATACGAGCGTAAGTTTTAGGTTACGCCGTATATGTGATACCAAACCAGCGCAAAATTTGGCGTCGCTGGCTTTTGCGGGCGACGCTGCATGTCGGATCGGGCCCCTGTACTGGAAATGTATCAGTGTAACAGTGCTGATGGTATTACAGACACCATATTCTTTGTTTTAAGATATTTATTTCACTGATTTCTGAATGTCAGAACTATTTTTAAGAGTCATAGCTACATGGCATTTCAGTATTTCATTGTGAAAATGGCAATGTAAAAAAATAATTTCTTTTAATTATTGTATACTTTTAGAGTCAGAATTGTTTTTGTCTTTGCATCTAAAACAGAATACAGAAGGTTAAATATAAACAAAAAGCAACAGTATCACAATAGCAAAATGCTCCATACAAAAGAATATGGAAATATTTTTTTTTCTTGAAAACAGTTGTTCCTGTACTCAGGGAAAACATTTTTTTCTTCTCTGACATTTACTTCCTATTAGCTTCAAAATTAAAACAAAAGCTTTAAAGTGATATGAAACAAGATATTTCTCTTTCATAATTCAGATAGAGCATGCTATTTTAGGCAACTTTCTAATTTATTCATATTATAAATTTTTTCTTCATTCTCTTGCTATCTTTATTTGAAAATCATTAATGTAAGCTTAGGAGCCGGCCCATTTTTGTTCAGCAACTGGGTAGCGCTTGCTGATTGGTTGCTAAATGTAGCCACCAATCAGTAAGCGCTACCCAGGAAACTGAACAAAAAATGGCCCAGTTCCTAAGCTTACATTCCTACTTTTTCAAATAAAGATACCAATAGAATGAAGAAAAGTGCTAACAGGAGTAAATTAGAAAGTTGTTTAAAATTGTATAATCTATCTGAATCATGAAAGAAAAATTTTTTTGTTTTATATCATGCAAAAAAATTACTTTATCATGTTTAAATAGTGTGGTTTCATATTCATAATAGAAATGTTTACAGTTTACTGTCCTTTTAATGCTTATCAATGTAGAGCAGTCATGACTGGCAGCCAAGGGTTAAAATAAAATTATTTTTCAAGCAATAATATAAACAGTCTACTATACATAAACATTTGCAATTGAAGGAAAATTAAAAAAATATGCAAATAAAATATTGAAATGAAAACAAAAGACATGGATTTATCTCATAACCATGTGTTGTATACATTATCTTTCAAATTGATAGCTTTCATTTTTATTACATGTATCTGGTATATTTAAAAGCTATCTATTTTCATTTTTTTCTACTTTTCTTGTACAGTGGAAACATATGAATGCCATTATTATATATTTTCCCATCATCTTGTCCTCAAGATTTTACTTTCTCTGACATGCACATGGTAAATATAAATTATTTCATTCTTAGTGCTTTTATGTTTCCATATGAGGAGGTCTTTCTTATTAAAAAAAATACTCGTACTTGTAGAAAAAAGACCCGCACTCACTGGACTTCAAATACAGTGAAACATTTATTTAATGTGTGACGTTTCAAGGACTTGCTCACCTTCCTCAGACACACACATTAAAGAACACATTAAAAATTGTCACACATTAAATAATTGTTTCACTGTATTCACAGGTATTTATCTTCATTAGGCCGAACCCTGGCTGCTGTCCAGTGAAGTGAGAGTGTGGGCCCTTTTGGACTTATATATATATTTTAACATTTCAGACTATAAATGCGGAAGAGGATAAGGGAGTTCTGTCTTTTTTATATTTTATACACTGAATGTTGATTTACTTTTGCTTATTTAAAAAAATCCGAAATTTGAATGCCGATTCACATAGTTTTGTTATAAGAAGTAATATTTAAATATTAATTTGACTGTTTTAATTATGTTTTCCTTAAATGAAATATAACATTGAAATAATAGATATAACAATAAAACCTTGTTTAATGTTTCAAATAAAGGTTGCAAAGCATAAATCCAGTCTAATTTGTTTTCAATTGGAGAAACCATACCCCGTTATAGGCAAGTAAAGCACTAATTTAATTGCCCGTTTACGGGTCTAAATACTTTAAAATAAAGTGTGGCACTCATATATACACTGTATGAATAAAATTATTCACATAAATCTTAAACAAATATTTATAAGGGTAAAAAGGTAAATGGTATTTTAGAAGGTGTTTGACTGGGAAGGACTATAATGTGTATATATATATATATATATATATATATATATATATACACACATACATACATACACCCAGTAGGTATTGAAAAGAATCATCCCCCTTGAAAATAATCACATTTTGTTGCTTTTCAGCCTAAAATAAAGACAGACACAGTTTTTGTATATCCAGTTGTAATTACTCACTGCAACTTATAATATCCAAGCAAAAGATATAGCACCAAAATTTCAGGCAAAAATAAAGATAATTCAAAAACAGAATCTCCGAGTTGCAAAAAGGATCACCCCCTCCTAAAATTACTTGTAAACACAATCAGGTGTAGCTAATCATCTTCTCAACGACACACACAAAGCCATTTCACCTTCAACTGTGATCAGCTGTGGGCATATTGATAACTCAGCATGAAAAGAGCTTTCCTGGAGCATCTCGGTCCCTGGTAATGCAACTGAAGCAATCAACTATGGGTGGCAAGGCACTGTCAAAAGCTCTCCGGGATAATGTTGTGGACAGGCACAAGTCAGGAGATGGATACAAGAAAATATCAAAGGCTTTATCAATGCCTAGAAGCACAGTGACCCTCTCTGGATCAGGACATTGCTCCAAACTGGATGAAAGAGCCAGGAGGAAACTGGTCAGAGAGGCTACCAAGAAACCCACAGCGATTTTGAAGCAGTTGCAGGAATGTATGACCAAGAGTAGTCATTGTGTGCATGTGGCAACAATATCACAAATTCTCCACAAATGTGGCTTTTATGGGAGGGTTGCAAGAAAAAAACCACTCCACAAGAAAGGCCACATGCAGTTACGACTGAGCTTTGCCATAACATACCTAGGAGATTCTGAGGCCACATCGAAAAAGGTGTTATGGTCAGATAAGACTAAAATTAAATTATCTGGCCTCAACACCAAACGATATGTCTGGAGGAAATACAATACAGCTCACTATCCAAATAACAACATACCTACAGTAAAGCATGGAGGTGGTAATATCCTGTTATGAGGGTGTTTCTCTGCAGCAGGCACTGGAGCACTCGTCAGGATAGAAGGAATAATGGATGGGGCAAAATACTTTCAAATTCTTGAGGGAAATCTGCTGCCTTCTGTCAGGAAGTTGTCAATGGGAAGAAGGCTTACCTTACAACATGACAATGACCCAAAGCACACAGCAAAAATGACCACACAGTGGTTGAAGGAGAAAAAGGTGAATGTCCTTGCATGGCCTAGTCAGAGCCAAGACTTAAACTCCATTGAATATCTGTGGCATGACTTGAAGACTGCAGTCCACAAACGGTCACCATCAAATGTAACGGAACTGGAGCAGTTCTGCAAAGAAGAGTGGGCAAATATTGCACAGTCTAGATGTGCAAAGTTAGAAGAGACTAAAGGCTGTAATTAAAGCAAAAGGTCGTTCAACAAAATACTGACACAAGGGGATGATCCTTTTTCCAACTCAGTGATTCTGGTTTTGAATTGTCTTTATTTTTGTCTGACATGTTGGTGTTATATCTTTCACTTGGATGTTATAAGTTGCACTGAGTAATTACAACTGGATAAATAAAAACAATATCTGTCTTTATTTCAGGATGCAAGCAACAAAATGTGATTATTTTCAAGGGGGTGTGATTACTTTCAATACCTACCTAAAAGAGGGTTAAGGCAGTGCTCGAAAATAATGGTGGTCACAAAAAATATTGACACTTTGGGCCCAATTTGGACATTTCCCCTTATAGGTGTACTCACTTTTGTTGCCAATGGTTTAGACATTAATGGCTGTGTGAGCTATTTTGAGGGGACAACAAATGTACACTGTTATACAGGCTGTACACTCACTACTTTACATTGTAGCAAAGTGTCATTTCTTCAGTGAAAAGGTATAATAAAATATTTACAAAAATGTGAGGGGTGTACTCACTTTTGTGGAATACTGTGTATATATATATATATATATATATATATATATATATATATATATATATATATATATATATATATATATATATATATATATATATATATATGTATGTATATATAATCCTGAAGAAAAAGCTCACTCCAAAGGACTTACTATAACTTCCACTTTAACGTGTTATTGTTTTCGAGCCTTAGCAGCTCGTCCTCAGACAGACAGAAATTTAACTCAATTTCTGTCTGTCTGAGGACGAGCTGCTAAGGCTCGAAAACGTTTACACATTAAAGTGGAAGTTATAGTAAGTCCTTTGGAGTGCGCTTTTCTTCAGGATTGTGCATTTTGTTTGCTGCACCCAAGGCTTTACCAGTGAAGTTAGGAGTGCACTTTGTCTATCTTTATATGTATGTATATATATATATATATATATATATATATATATATATATATATATATATATATATATATATATATATATATATGTGTGTGTGTGTGTGTGTGGTTGTGTACATGTGTATTTATGAGTTTAAATATGTATATATATATATATATATATATATATATATATATATATATATATATATATATATATGTAGATACATACACATATTAATGAATATTAATATTTATTACATTTTTAATATTTTGTATTATGTTTTTTGTATTTTTAAAAATATATATATATATATATATATTTATCTGTATATATCTATACCTTTATATATTCATATATATAAATAGGTATTGATACATATTTTACAAAAAAATAATCATATATATATATAAAGTAATATATATTTAAAAATAAAAAGAACATTTTCTTCTATTTGAAAAACGTTGGAATGTGAAATATTCTAAAGTGCCTTTGGGTTTAGCACAGTCTGTCTAAACAGTGTTGGGTTAGCTCGCAAGAGTGATTTTAATTTCAAAAATTAGTATTCCCCATGAAAAAGAAAAGGGAGACATAGGAGATACATAAAGCCCATTACTCTACTATAATTGTTTTCCCTGGTATCCAGTTGTACAGAAGATCAATGTAATCCCTTATTTGAAAAGGATTTCCACTTTCAAATGAGGGTCACTTTTCCCTCTTGGTCAAACAAAGGGATAGATAGGGCCTTCATTTCAAAACACTCTTTTAGTTAGTGCTGCACATAATGGCCATCCTGAATTGTAGCATGACATGTCAACCCTCATGCAAAATGATTGATTTCATGTTTGTCTTTGTAATTTGGATTGGCAAGAGATGAACTGATTCAAATCAGTCAATAGGAATGAGAGATGCTTAAATCCTATTGGCTGTTTAAATCAGCCAATAGGATTTAAGCAGCTCTTATTCTTATTGGCTGATTTTAATTTTTCAGCCAATAGGAATGCAATGCAAGGTATAGAAGGCATACCTTGCATTGAATCCTCAGTGTGCGACAGACGATCGCATGAAGAGGACCACCACGTCAGACTGATGGACCTCCTCCTGGACCTCCGCTTGGACCTGCACCTGGACCTCCACCTCAGCACATCCACAAACGGCTCCGCCTCCACTGAGATGAAGATGAAAGATGCTGGTCCCGTGATGGATACAGATGGAGCCGCCTGGATGAAGATGCTTCGCCACTGGGATGAAGATCTTTCGCCGGACTTCAGCAACTGTGAGTACTGATTTTGGGCTTAGTGTTAGTTTTTTTTTTGTTTTTTTGAGGTGTTTTTTTTTTTTTTTGTTAGATTAGGGCTTTTATTAATTTAATGGGCCGAAAAAAAGCTGAATGCCCTTTAAATGGCAGTAAAAGAGCTGAATGCCCTTTTAAGGAAATTCGGATTAATTTGAATCTCTGAATCAGCCACAATTTGTCCGAAAACAAAATTCAGCTGAAACGAATGCAGGGCAATGGGTAGATTGCGTTTTTTTATTTTTTATTTTTTTATTTTGTGGGTTTGGGGGGGTTGTGGGGGTTTGTAATGTTAGAGGGTGTTTGTTTTTATTTGTTTGCAAAAGTGCTGTTAACTTTAGGGCAATGCCCTACAAAGGCCTTTTTAAGGGCCTTTGGTATTTTATTATAGATTAGGTTTTTTTTATTTTTGGGTGTTTTTTTTTTTTTTTTTAAATGGGATATTAGAATAGGAATAATTTTTATTATTTTGAATACTTTTGTTTGTATTTTTTGTAATTATAGTTTTTTTTTATTTTTTTTATTTTAGTGTTTATTATTTTTTGTAATTGTAGTTTTAATTTTTTTGTAATCTTAGGTTTTTTTATTTTTAGTAATGATAGGTTTTATTAGTGTAAGCTTAGGTTTTTTTTATTTCACAGTTAAGTTTGTATTTATTTTAACTAGGTAGTTAGTAAATAGTTATATTGCAGCTTAGGTTTTATTTTTATTTCACATGTAAGTTTGTACTTATTTTGAAATAGGTAGTTAGTTAATAATTGTAAATTTAATTAATTTATTTTAATTATGTTAAAGTTAGGGGGTGTTAGTTTAATTTAGGTTGTTGCAATCAGGGGGCCAGCAGTTTAGATGTTAATAGGTTTTATTAGTAACAAATAGATCCAAGAATATGTTCCAGCAGACAAGAGAGTTGTAGAAAAATAAAAATGTACTTTATTAGGATCAATTAAAAACGAAAAAATAGGCAGACTCCAATAAACATGGGGAGTGATTAACCTCTCATTTGCCATTATATCCTTCGTTTGCTTTATCTTCTTGCTGTGACTGCATACTATTACATAACACATGTTTTGGATGTTTGGATTGTGATACAAGCATTAACATGATATCATCCCTCAAGAATCTTACTAACTCTGCATGTTGCGACAGTAACAGCAGTCTCCACTAACGCTTGCTCATTCATTGTCTGCATCATTTGTTTGTTCTCTTTTCTCAGGTTTTATTAGTGTTGGCGATGTTTGGGAACAGCGGTTTAGTGGTTAATAGGTTTAGTTAGTGTTGGCAATGTTTGCGCACGGCGGTTTAAGGGTTAATATGTTTATTTAGTGGGTTTTTTGTTTGTTTTTTGCCTCAGAAGGAGACCATGTAGCTCAATAGCAGATCTAGTCAACCATTGCCTCTTTTCTCATTGGCATTGAAGGCTGCCTCCTCCCTCATCCGTCCACCCCATTCCCATTAAATCCAACAAGATGATAAGTACACATAACTAGACAGATCCAAGAAATATCCATTCTCCTCTTAGATATATAATTAACTTTTGTGTATTATTATTATTAATATTATTGGTTATTTGTAGAGCGCCAACAGTTTCCGCAATATCTAATGACTTTATATAGTTTTCTCATTTCCCAAAGAAAATGTAATATTATTTTCTATTCCCGCTTGTACATTAACTTGCTCCAGCCAGAGATGATATAATACTAAGTTTTTAAATTCAGAAAATTTGGGTTCTCTATTAGATTTCCAATTCTTTAGAATCAGTTTCCTACCAAGAAGAATAACTATATTCAACAAGGAGGAAATTTTCCCAACTTCTTCATAGGTTGTTAAAAAAAAAAGACAACCTGGTTGCCCAGAAAGAGAGCTTCCCCTAAAACCTCTGCAAGTCTATATTTACATTTTACATGCAGCAATTTCTCATCCTCCTTGCTCAAATGTGAAAAAGACCTTGGCGTGATATAGATCTGATATAGCATCTTAAATTGCTGTTCTCTGTATGATTCCCCTAGCACAGATTTTGTTGTTCTTATAATAGAGCTTGTCATTAATGTAGTCTCTGTCTGATTTGAGGCATTGTAGCCCCATTTTATTATTATTATTATTATTATTATCGGTTATTTGTAGAGCGCCAACAGATTCCGCAGCGCTATTAACAAAGGCGGAGTACAAAAAACAGTTATAGGGATCAAATGGGTAGAGGGCCCTGCCAAGAGTTGCACTGTTGTAGTCAGCTCTTGAGAAGGTGATCAACAAACAGCTGGACTGTTAAGCTTACATGCTAAGGGGGTTCAGGGGATAGCAATGGAGGAGAGGAACTGGTATAAAGAAAGGTTAGCGTAGGTTGTATGCATCCCTGAACAGTAGAGTCTTTAGGGAGCACTTGAAGCTTTTAAAACTAGAAGAAAGTCTTGTGGAGCGAGGCAGAGAGTTCCACAAGATGGGAGCCAGTCTGGAGAAGTCCTGTAAACGGGAGTGTGATGAGGTAACAAGAGAGGAGGAGAGTAGGAGGTTGTGAGCAGAGCGAAGGGGACGGGATGGAGAGTATCTGGAGAGTATCTGGTCGAGACAAGGTCTGAGATATAGGGGGGAGCAGTGCAGTTGAGGGCTTTGTATGTCAGAGTGAGAATTTTGTGTTTGATCCTAGAGGCAAGAGGAAGCCAGTGAAGAGATTGGCAGAGAGGTTCAGCAGATGAAGAGCGACTTGTAAGGAAGATGAGTCTGGCAGAGGCATTCATTAAGGATTGTAAAGGAGCTAGGCGGTCGGTGGGGAGACCAGAGAGGACAGATTTGCAGTAATCGAGGCGGGAGAGGATGAGAGAGTGGATTAAAATCTTAGTTGTGTCTTGTGTAAGGAAGTGTCTAATTTTAGAGATGTTTTTAAGGTGGAAGCGGCAGGCATTAGCCAAAGACTGAATGTGAGGAGTGAAAGAAAGATCTGAGTCAAATGTGACCCCGAGACATCGGGCATGCGGGGTAGGGGTAATGATGGAGTTGTCGACAGTTATAGAGAGATTGGAGGTGGAGAGTTTTGATGAAGGGGGGAAAATAAGATTTGATTTTTAAAAACCTAATGGCTAGATTACTAGCATTATTAGTAAAAAAGCAGCATTACGCCTTATAACGCTGCATTTTTTACTACTTCTGGCATTACTTGTCTTGCAAATTTAGGGGCACTGCACACTTTTTTGGCCTTACCGCAAATCAACTTACGCAATTTGCGTATAGTCTTTTTTCAATGGGACTTCCATAGCGCCGGTATTACGAGCTTGTCCTGGGAGGCCAAAAAGTGAGCGGTACACCCTATCCCGTCAAGATTCGGATTGCATTTTAAAGTCAGTAGTTATGAGTTTTACACTACAAAGCCGAAGCATAAACTCATAACTAAAGTGCTAAAAAGTACACTAACACCCATAAACTACCTATTAACCCCTAAACCGAGGCCCTCTTGCATCGCAAACAATAAAATAAAAATATTAACCCCTAATCTGCTGCTCCTGAATCTAAGTCTAACCCTAAAACCCCCTAACTTAAATATAATTAAAATAAATCTAAATAAAACTTACTATCATTACCTAAATAATTCCTATTTAAAACTAAATTCTTACCTATAAAATAAACCCTAAGATAGCTGCAATATAACTAATAGTTACATTGTATCTAGATTAGGGTTTATTTTTATTTTACAGGCAAGTTTATATTTATTTTAACTAGGAAGAATAGTTACTAAATAGTTATTAACTATTTACTAACTACCTAGCTGAAAAAAACTGTAAAATAAAACCTAATTTAAGTTACACTAAAACCTACCCTAACCCTACAATCAAATAAATTCCCTAAATTAAATACAATGAACTAAATTCAAAACAATTAGCTAAATTACAAACAAAACCCCACTAAATTACAGAAAATAAAAAACAAATTACAAGATCTTTCTACTAAATACACCTAATCTAATAGCCCTATCAAAATCAAAAAAGCCCACCCAAAATAAAAAACCCTAGCCTAAACTAAACTACCAATAGCCCTTTAAAGTGCCTTTTGCAGGCATTGCCCCAAATAAATCAGCTCTTTTACCTGTAAAAAAAAAATACAAACAACCCCCCCAACAGTAAAACCCACCACCCACACAACCAACCCCCCCCAAAAAAACTAAAAAACCTAAGCACCCCATTGCCCTGAAAAGGGCATTTGGATGGGCATTGCCCTTAAAAGGGCATTTACCTCTATTGTGGTCCAAAGGCCTAACCTAAAAATAAAACCCATCCAATACACCCTTAAAAAATCCTAACACTAACCCCCGAAGATCCACTTACCGGGAGAAGTCTTCATCCAAGCGGCAAGATGTCCTCAACGCAGCCAGCAGAAGTGGTCCTCCAGACGGGCAGAAGTGGTTCTCCAGATGGGCAGAAGTCTTCACCCAGATGGCATCTTCTATCACCATCCTTCCGACACGGAGCGGAGCGGCTCTATCTTCAAGACATCTGGCGAGGAGCATCCTCTACAATAGACGTCTTCTTGCTGAATGAAGGTTCCTTTAAATGACATCATCCAAGAAGGCGTCCCTTAGATTCCGATTGGCTGATAGAATTCTATCAGCCAATCGGAATTAAGGTTAAAAAAGTCCTATTGGCTGATGCAATCAGCCAATAGGATTGAGCTGGCATTCTATTGGCTGTTCCAATCAGCCAATAGAATGCAAGCTCAATCCTATTGGCTGATTGGATCAGCCAATAGGATTGAAGTTCAATCCTATTGGCTGATTGAATCAGCCAATAGGATTTTTTCAACCTTAATTCTGATTGGCTGATAGAATTCAATCGACGTCTTCTTGCTGAATGAAGGTTCCTTTAAATGACATCATCCAAGATGGCGTCCCTTAGATTCCAATTGGCTAATAGAATTCTATCAGCCAATTGGAATTAAGGTTGAAAAAATCCAATCAGCCAATAGGATTGAGCTGGCATTCTATTGGCTGTTTCAATCAGCCAATAGAATGCAAGCTCAATCCTATTGGCTGATTGGATCAGCCAATAGGATTGAAGTTCAATCCTATTGGCTGATTGCATCAGCCAATAGGATTGTTTCAACCTTAATTCCAATTGGCTGATAGAATTCTATCAGCCAATCGGAATCTAAGGGACGCCATCTTGGATGACCTCATTTAAAGGAACCTTCATTCAGCAAGAAGACATCGATTGAAGAGGATGCTCCGCGCCGGATGTCTTGAAGATGGAGCCGCTCCACGTCGGAAGGATGATGATAGAAGATGCCGTTTGGGTGAAGACTTCTGCCTTTCTGGAGAACAACTTCTGCCTGTCTGGAGGACCACTTCTGCCAGCTTCGTTGAAGACATCTTGCCGCTTGGATGAAGACTTCTCCCAGTAAGTGGATCATTGGGGGTTAGTGTTAGGATTTTTTAAGGGTGTATTGGGTGGGTTTTATTTTTAGGTTAGGGCTTTGGGCAGCAATAGAGCTAAATGCCCTTTTAAGGGCAATGCCCTTCCAAATGCCCTTTTCAGGGCAATGGGGAGCTTAGGTTTTTTTTAGTTAGGGTTTTATTTGGGGGGTTGGTTGTGTGGGTGGTGGGTTTTACTGTTGGGGGGGTGTTTGTATTTTTTTTTACAGGTAAAAGAGCTGATTTATTTAATTGTCGGGTTAGGTTAGGTGTTAGGTTAGGTTTTATTTTACAGGTCAATTTGTATTTATTTTAGCTAGGTAGTTAGTAAATAGTTAATAACTATTTAGTAACTATTCTACCTAGTTAAAATAAATACAAACTTGCCTGTAAAATAAAATTAAAACCTAAGCTAGATACAATGTAACTATTAGTAATATTGTAGCTAGCTTAGGGTTTATTTTACAGGTAAGTATTTCGTTTTAAATAGGAATTATTTAGTTAATAATTGTAATTTGTATTTAGATTTTTTTAAAATATATTTAAGTTAGGGGGTGTTAGGGTTAGGGTTAGACTTAGATTTAGGGGTTAATAAATTTAATATAGTGGCGGCGTTGTTGGGGACGGCAGATTAGGGGTTAATAAATGTAGGTAGGGGGTGGTGATGTTAGGGGCGGCAGATTAGGGGTTAATAATATTTAACTAATGTTTGTGAGGCGGCAGTGCGGCGGTTTAGGGGTTAATATGTTTATTATAGTGGCGGCGACGTTGGGGGCGTCAGATTAGGGGTCAATAACATTATGTAGGTGTCGACGATGTTGTGGGCAGCAGATTAGGGGTTAATAAATCTAATGTAGGTGGCAGCGATGTTGGGGACAGCAGATTAGGGGTTCATAAGTATAATGTAGGTGTTGGCGATGTCCAGAGCAGCAGATTAGGGGTTAATAAGTGTAAAATTAGGGGTGTTTAGACTCGGGGTTCATGTTAGGTTGCTAGGTGTAAACATAAAATGTGTTTCTCCTTAGGAATCAATGGGGCTGCGTTACTGAGATTTGCGCTGCTTTTTTGCAGGTGTTAGACTTTTTCTCAGCCAACTCTCCCCATTGATGTCTAGGGGGAAATCGTGCACAACCAGCTCACTGCTGACTTAAGCAGCGCTGGTATTGGAGTGCGGTATGGAGCTCAATTTTGCTCTACGCTCACTTCTTGCCTTTTACCGCCGGGTTTAGAAAAACCTGTAATACCAGCGCTGTAGGTAAGTGAGCGGTGACAATAACGTGCTAGTACCGCACCCCTCATACTGCAAAACTCGTAATCTGGCCGTTAGTGTTTTAGTTAGTGTCGGTGATGTCACGGAACTGTGGTTTAGGGGTTAATAGGTTTAGTTAATGTTGGCAATGTTTGGGAATGGCAGTTTAGGGGTTAATAGGTTTAGTTAATGTTGGCAATGTTTGGGAATGGCAGTTTAGGGGTTAATAGGTTTAGTTAGTGTCAGCGAAGTCTGGAAACTGCGGTTTGGTTTAGGGGTCAATAGGTTTAGTTAGTGTCGGCGATGTCTGGGAACTGTGATTTAGGGGTTAATAGGTTTTAGTTAGTGTTGGCGTTGTCAGGGAACTGCGGTTTAGATTAGAACAATGAAAAATTCTTAATATAAATAAAGAATGGATCTGAAAATTCGTAAACGGATTCATTCATTTTCGTAATTTTTGGGGATTTTAGTTACGGTGCCGATTCAGAAATTTGGATTAATTTGAATCTCCGAATCGGCCAAAATTCATCTGAAAATTAAATTCGGCTGAAACGAATTGCACATGTCTAGAAGGAATTACCTTTGGTCCTAATCACTTACTTATTGCCAGTGATCTCACACATTTCCAAGTACCATGCATGCAAGAATAAGTGACCTCTTCTCCTATCATGGATCCAACTTTATTTTAAGTAGCTATATGCGGTACGGGGTTTACTGGGTAGGAGTAGTGATATAATACAGTGGGTATTGAAAAGAATCACCCCCCTTGAAAATAATCACATTTTGTTGCTTTGCAGCCTGAAATAAAGACAGACACAGTTTTTGTTTATCCATTTGTAATTACTCAGTGCAACTTATAACATCCAAGTGAAAGATATAACACCAACATGTCAGGCAAAAATAAAGATAATTCAAAAACAGAATCACTGAGTTGGAAAAAGGATTATCCCCTTGTGACAGTATTTTGTTGAACCACCTTTTGCTTTAATGACAGCCTTTAGTCTGTTGGGATATGTCTCTACTATCTTTGCACATCTAGACTATGAAATATTTGCCCACTCTTCTTTGCAGAACTGCTCCAGTTCCGTTACATTTGATGGTGACCGTTTGTGGACTGCAGTCTTCAAGTCATGCCACAGATATTCACTGGGCTTTAAGTCTGGGCTCTGACTAGGCCATGCAAGGACATTCACCTTTTTCTCCTTCAACCACTGTGTGGTCATTTTTACTGTGTGTTTTGTGCAATTGTCATGTTGGAAGTAAACCTTCTTCCCATTGACAAGTTCCTGGCAGAGGGCAGCAAATTTTCCCCCATCCATTATTCCTTCTATCTTGACAAGTGCTCCAGTGCCTGCTGCAGAGAAACACCCCATAACAGGATAGTACCACCTCCAGCTTTACTGTAGGTATGGTGTTATTTGGATGGTGAGCTGTATTGGATTTCCTCCAGACATATCGTTTGGTGTTGAGGCCAAATAATTCAATTTTAGTCTCATCTAACCATAACACCTTTTTTGATGTGGCCTCAGATTTTCTTCGGTATGCTATGGCAAAGCTCAGTCATGACTGCATGTGGTATTTCTTGAGGAGTGGCTTTTTATTTCAACCCTCCCATACAAGCCACATTTGTGGAGAATGTGTGATATTGTTGTCACATGCACACAATGACCACTCTTTTTAAATAAAATTCCTGCAACTGCTTCAGAGTTGCTGTGGGCCTCTTGGTAGCCTCTCTGACCAGTTTTCTCCTGACTCTTTCATCCAGTTTGGAGCAACGTCCTGATCCAGAGAGGGTCTGTGTTGTACCAAATATCTTCCACTTCTTAATAATAGACTTCACTATGCTTCTAGGCATTGATAAAGCCTTTGATATTTTCTTGTATCCATCTCCTTACTTGTGCCTTTCCACAACATTATCCCGGAAATATTTGACAGTGCCGTGCCACCCATAGTTAATTGTTTGCTTCAGTTGTATTACCAGGGACTGAGATGCTCCAGGAAAGCTCTTTTAATGCTAAGCTAATCAATATGCCAACAGCTGATCACAGTTAAAGGTGAAATGGCTTTGTGTGTGCCGTTGAGAAGATGATTAGCTACACCTGTGGGGTGATCCTTTTTGCAACACAGTAATTCTGTTTCGGAATTGTCTTTATTTTTGTCTGACATGTTGGTGTTATATCTTTCACTTGGATATTATAAGTTGCCCTGAGTAATTTCTTTATCATTTTCAAGTGGGGTGATTCCTTTCAATACCCAATGCATATAACATCTATTTTATTGGTTGTAAGGGTCTGCTGATACTTGTATGTTCACATTTCAAAGTGTGAGCTTCCAAAGGTTTTGGATGTAATATCTTTATTTTATTGTACAATCCCGAAAAAGTTGGGACAGTATGGAAAATGCAAAAAAACAAAGAAAGTGAGTCATTTGAAAATTCAATTCACCTACTACTATATTTAAAACACATTATTAACACAGTATTTGATGTTTTACTTTGTGAATTTGATTTACTTTTGAAAATAAACATTTCATATATGATGACTGCAACATGTTCCAAAAAAGTTGGGACAGTTGACTTTTTACCATTGTATAACATCACCTTTTCTTTTAATAACACTTATTAAGCATTTGTGTGCTGAAGGCACCAGTTGATTAAGTTAAGCAAGTGGAATTTTCCCCCATTCATCCATTATGCATATCTTTAGCTGAGCAACTGCACGAGGCCTTTGTTGCATTATTTTGTGCTTTATAATGTGCCATTATGCCATACATTCTCAATCGGAGACAGGTCAGGACTGCAGGCAGGCCATGCTAACACCCACACTCTCTGCTTGCACAACCATGTACTTCTGGGCAGAATGTGGTTTGGTGTTGTCCTGCTGGAAAATGCAGGGACGTCCCTGGAAAAACAACGTCTGGATGGCAACATATGTTGCTCCAAAATGTATACATATATTTCTGCATTAATGGTGCACTCACAGATGTGCAAGTTACTCACGCCATGGGCACTAACACACCCCCATACCATGACAGACGCTGGCTTTTGGACCTGATGCTGATTACAGCTTGGATGGTATTTTTCCTCTTTGGCCAGGAAAACATGACCGTTGTTTATTCAAAAAATGATTTGAAATGTTGACTTGTCGGACCACAAAACATAATTCCACTGTCCTACTGTCCATTTCCCCATGATCCATTTTACCTGCTGGAGTGTATTAAATTATGTACAAATAGCTCCTTTACCATTATTTCATCATTTGAAATAGATGATTTTGCCTGTGGTATCCTTTTTATTCTGAAATTTTATTTACTTAAGTATAGTCTATAGACAAGCTGTGTAAACATAGCCAGCCAAATAAATTACACTCCCAGTGGTGTTTAGGAGAGATAAAATGTTAATATTGAATTATTCTCTTGAAGTATTGGGCTTTGGTAAACAGACAAAAAAAGCATGTGTGTGATAACATAAAGAGATCCAATTCTATAAATAAATATTGTTGGTCTTAGTGTAGTGAAACTATAAGGGAACCTAATAAAAATCAATAAGACCAACATCAGATTTATTATACAAAACACCACAAATATTCATAATTAATCTAAAGAGAGGTTTGCTGTAAAATGATACAGTTAGTATATAGTATATATTAAATAATATGTCATATAGTAACACAGAAGCCACACATGAGTTGTAAAATAGTGTACAAGATGAAGTAAGCCAAAACAAATACATTTGCTAAAAGGAAATGTAAAAACCAAAGTATATATAGAGGGAGTGCAGAATTATTAGGCAAGTTGTATTTTTGAGGATTCATTTTATTATTGAACAACAACCATGTTCTCAATGAACCCAAAAAACTCATTAATATCAAAGCTGAATATTTTTGGAAGTAGTTTTTAGTTTGTTTTTAGTTTTAGCTATTTTAGGGGGATATCTGTGTGTGCAGGTGACTATTACTGTGCATAATTATTAGGCAACTTAACAAAAAACAAATATATACCCATTTCAATTATTTATTTTTACCAGTGAAACCAATATAACATCTCAACATTCACAAATATACATTTCTGGCATTCAAAAACAAAACAAAAACAAATCAGTGACCAATATAGCCACCTTTCTTTGCAAGGACACTCAAAAGCCTGCCATCCATGGATTCTGTCAGTGTTTTGATCTGTTCACCATCAACATTGCGTGCAGCAGCCACCACAGCCTCCGAGACACTGTTCAGAGAGGTGTACTGTTTTCCCTCCTTGTAAATCTCACATTTGATGATGGACCACAGGTTCTCAATGGGGTTCAGATCAGGTGAACAAGGAGGCCATGTCATTAGATTTTCTTCTTTTATACCCTTTCTTGCCAACCACGCTGTGGAGTACTTGGACGCGTGTGATGGAGCATTGTCCTGCATGAAAATCATGTTTTTCTTGAAGGATACAGACTTCTTCCTGTACCACTGCTTGAAGAAGGTGTCTTCCAGAAACTGGCAGTAGGACTGGGAGTTGAGCTTGACTCCATCCTCAACCCGAAAAGGCCCCACAAGCTCATCTTTGATGATACCAGCCCAAACCAGTACTCCACCTCCACCTTGCTGGCGTCTGAGTCGGACTGGAGCTCTCTGCCCTTTACCAATCCAGCCACGGGCCCATCCATCTGGCCCATCAAGACTCACTCTCATTTCATCAGTCCATAAAACCTTAGAAAAATCAGTCTTGAGATATTTCTTGGCCCAGTCTTGACGTTTCAGCTTGTGTGTCTTGTTCAGTGGTGGTCGTCTTTCAGCCTTTCTTACCTTGGCCATGTCTCTGAGTATTGCACACCTTGTGCTTTTGGGCACTCCAGTGATGTTGCAGCTCTGAAATATGGCCAAACTGGTGGCAAGTGGCATCTTGGCAGCTGCACGCTTGACTTTTCTCAGTTCATGGGCAGTTATTTTGCGCCTTGGTTTTTCCACACGCTTCTTGCGACCCTGTTGACTATTTTGAATGAAACGCTTGATTGTTCGATGATCACGCTTCAGAAGCTTTGCAATTTTAAGAGTGCTGCATCCCTCTGCAAGATATCTCACTATTTTTGACTTTTCTGAGCCTATCAAGCCCTTCTTTTGACCCATTTTGCCAAAGGAAAGGAAGTTGCCTAATAATTATGCACACCTGATATAGGGTGTTGATGTCATTAGACCACACCCCTTCTCATTACAGAGATGCACATCACCTAATATGCTTAATTGGTAGTAGGCTTTCGAGCCTATACAGCTTGGAGTAAGACAACATGCATAAAGAGGATGATGTGGTCAAAATACTCATTTGCCTAATAATTCTGCACTCCCTGTAATTTAAACACCCGCCTGAAGCTTTAATGCACACAGATGTTGGAATATGTATACATCTATGTGGTCTAGAGGTATATATATATATACATACCATACATACACCATAAAAGAAAGGGATATTGAAACTATTTAACAAAAGCCAAAGTGTGACACAGGCTGCACCAAAGACAACATACTTTATTTACAGCTTTTGAGACCCAGTGGAATATCTCTTTTAAGAGTGCAACTGTGTAGCTGATACATAAACAAAGGATACACTTGATAAAGCAAAGGTTCTCCTAAACAGATGTCAGTTGTATTTTATATACCTTAAGCATAACAGTTACATAAGCCATTTTTAAGTGCCTGAAAATTGGAACAAACATAATATATACGGTTTATACACACAAGATAAAACAAACTGTGTATGATATATATTTGGGGCACATAAGTGCCTTGGCACGCTCCTTCAAAATGTCCCAAATATAGACAGAAAACTAGGAATAGGTGTTAGTAGGTATAAGGAGCACTTAGTGCAAATGCATGCTCCAATCCAAAACAGAAATGTATACAGACAGTTCCTGTGCAGCACAGATAAAGCTTTAAATTTACAGCTTCCCCGGTACATGGGCAAAGTTACCCCGTAGCTCCTTCATTGAGGTCTATCTCTGGACCCTCTTAACCAGACTGTGTATTTACCACTTGCACTGTGTCTTTCCTTATTACAAGTGTGATCCTTCACAGCAGCGATTTGGCTCATCTCCAGCATCCATTTGTTTTTGGTGCAGCGTGTGTCACACTTTGGCTTTTGTTAAATAGTTTCATTATCCCTTTCTTTTTATGGTATATATTTATAATATTTTGTGACTGCTTGCACATTTACTTCTGGTGTAATTCACCAACGGCTAGATTTAGAGTTTGGCGGTAGCCGTCAAAACCAGCGTTAGAGGCTCCTAACGCTGTTTTTTACCGCCCGCTGGTATTTAGAGTCAGTCATTAAAGGGTCTAACGCTCACTTTCCAGCCGCGACTTTTCCATACTGAAGATCCCCTTACGTCAATTGCGTATCCTATCTTTTCAATGGGATCTTTCTAACTCCGGTATTTAGAGTTGTGGCTGAAGTGAGCGTTAGAAATCTAACGACAAAACTCCAGCCGCAGAAAGAAAACATGAGTTAAGAGCTTTCTGGGCTAACGCCGGTTCATAAAGCTCTTAACTACTGTGCTCTAAAGTACACTAACACCCATAAACTACCTATGTACCCCTAAACCGAGGTCCCCCCACATCGCCGCCACTCTATTAAAAAATTTTAACCCCTAATCTGCCGACCGCACACCGCCGCCACCTACGTTATCCCTATGTACCCCTAATCTGCTGCCCCTAACACCGCTGACCCCTATATTATATTTATTAACCCCTAATCTGCCGCCCCCAACGTCGCCTCCACCTACCTACAATTATTAACCCCTAATCTGCCGACCGTACCTCACCGCCACTATAATAAATGTATTAACCCCTAATCCGCCTCACTCCCGCCTCAATAACCCTATAATAAATAGTATTAACCCCTTAATCTGCCCTCCCTAACATCGCCGACACCTAACTTCAAGTATTAACCCCTAATCTGCCGACCGGACCTCACCGCTACTCAAATAAATTTATTAACCCCTAAAGCTAAGTCTAACCCTAACCCTAACACCCCCCTAAGTTAAATATAATTTAAATCTAACGAAATAAATTAACTCTTATTAAATAAATTATTCCTATTTAAAGCTAAATACTTACCTGTAAAATAAACCCTAATATAGCTACAATATAAATTATAATTATATTGTAGCTATTTTAGGGTTTATATTTATTTTACAGGCAACTTTGTATTTATTTTAACCAGGTACAATAGCTATTAAATAGTTAAAAACTATTTAATAGCTACCTAGTTAAAATAATTACAAAATTACCTGTAAAATAAATCCTAACCTAAGTTACAATTAAACCTAACACTACACTATCAATAAATTGATTAAATAAATGACCTACAATTATCTACAATTAAACCTAACACTACACTATCAATAAATAAATTAAATAAAATACCTACAAATAAATACAATTAAATAAACTAACTAAAGTACAAAAAAATAAAAAAAAGCTAAGTTACAAAAAATAAAAAAATTAATTACATAACATAACATAATAAAAATATTACAACAATTTTAAGCTAATTACACCTACTCTAAGCCCCCTAATAAAATAACAAAGCCCCCCAAAATAAAAAAATGCCCTACCCTATTCTAAAATTAAAATAGAAAAGCTCTTTTACCTTACCAGCCCTTAAAAGGGCCTTTTGCGGGGCATACCCCAAAGAATTCAGCTCTTTTGCTTGTAAAAAAAAACAGACAATACCCCCCCCAACATTACAACCCACCACCCACATACCCCTAATCTAACCCAAACCCCCCTTAAATAAACCTATCACTAAGCCCCTGAAGATCTTCCTACCTTGTCTTCACCATGCCAGGTATCACCGATCGCTCAAGGCTACGAAATCTTCATCCAAGCCCAAGCGGGGGCTGGAGATCCATCATGAAGTCTTCTATCAAGCGACGGCTGAAGAGGTCCAGAAGAGGCTCCAAAGTCTTCATGCTATCCGGGCAGAAGAGTAGATCCGGACCGACAACCATCTTCTTCCAAGCGGCTCCATGTTGAAGACCTCCGGCACGGATCCATCCTCTTCTTGCGACGTCCTAAGTCCGAATGAAGGTTCCTTTAAATGACGTCATCCAAGATGGCGTCCCTCGAATTCCTATTGGCTGATAGGATTCTATCAGCCAATCGGAATTAAGGTAGGGAAAATCTGATTGGCTGATTGAATCAGCCAATCAGATTGAGTTTGCATCCTATAGGCTGTTCCGATCAGCCAATAGAATACGACCTCAATCTGATTGGCTGATTGGATCAGCCAATAGGATTAAACTTGAATCTGATTGGCTGATTCCATCAGCCAATCAGATTTTTCCTACCTTAATTCCGATTGGCTGATAGAATCCTATCAGCCAATCGGAATTAGAGGGACGCCATATTGGATGACGTCCCTTAAATGAGCCTTCATTCGTCGGTAGTCCGTCGGGGAAGAAGGATGTTCCGCATCGGCGGAATGAAGATGGATACTGTAGAAGAAGATTGAAGACCCCGCTTGGAAGATGACATCGCCGGGATGGAAGACTTCTTCAGTGCCACCTGGAGGATCACTTCATCGGATGGAAGATTTCTTCAGCGCCCCTTGGAGGATCACTTCTGCCGCTCCGGATCTCTTCTTCGGTTCCATCGGTGGCTCGGCTGAGTGAAGACAACTCAAGGTAGGATGATCTTCAGGGGGGTAGTGTTAGGTTTATTTAAGGGGGGTTTGGGTTAGATTAGGGGTATGTGGGTGGTGGGTTTTAATGTTGGGGGGGTTGTATTTTTCTTTTACAGGCAAAAGAGCTGAATTCTTTGGGGCATGCCCCACAAAAGGCCCTTTTGAGGGCTGGTAAGGTAAAAGAGCTTTGAACTTTTTAAATTTAGAATAGGGTAGGGCATTTTTTTATTTTGGGGGGCTTTGTTATTTTATTAGGGGGCTTAGAGTAGGTGTAATTAGTTTAAAATTGTTGTAATATTTTTCTAATGTTTGTAAATATTTTTTTATTTTTTGTAACTTAGTTCTTTTTTATTTTTTGTACTTTAGTTAGTTTATTTAATTGTATTTATTTGTAGGTATTGTATTTAATTAATTTATTGATAGTGTAGTGTTAGGTTTAATTGTAGATAATTATAGGTAGTTTATTTAATTAATTTATTGATAGTGTAGTGTTAGGTGTAATTGTAACTTAGGTTAGGATTTATTTTATAGGTAATTTTGGAATTATTTTAACTAGGTAGCTATTAAATAGTTCTTAACTATTTAATAGCTATTGTACCTGGTTAAATAAATACAAAGTTGCCTGTAAAATAGATATTAATCCTAAAATAGCTACAATATAATTATAATTTATATTGTAGCTATATTAGGGTTTATTTTACAGGTAAGTATTTAGCTTTAAATAGGAATAATTTATTTAATAAGAGTTAATTTATTTTGTTAGATTTAAATTATATTTAACTTAGGGGGGTGTTAGTGTTAAGGTTAGACTTAGCTTTAGGGGTTAATAACTTTATTATAGTAGCGGTGAGGTCCGGTCGGCAGATTAGGGGTTAATACTTGAAGTTAGGTGTCGGCGATGTTAGGGAGGGCAGATTAGGGGTTAATACTATTTATTATAGGGTTATTGAGGCGGGAGTGAGACGGATTAGGGGTTAATAACTTTATTATAGTAGCGGTGAGGTCCGGTCGGCAGATTAGGGGTCAATAATTGTAGGTAGCTGGCGGCGACGTTGTGGGGGGCAGATTAGGGGTTAATAAATATAATATAGGGGTCGGCGGTGTTAGGGGCAGCAGATTAGGGGTACATAGGGATAACGTAGGTTGCGGAGGTGTACGGAGGTGTACGCAGATTAGGGGTTAAAAATAATATGCAGGGTTAATAAGTGTAAGGCAAGGGGGGTTTAGACTCGGGGTACATGTTAGGGTGTTAGGTGCAGACTTAGGAAGTGTTTCCCCATAGTAAACAATGGGGCTGCGTTAGGAGCTGAACGCTGCTTTTTTGCAGGTGTTAGGTTTTTTTTCAGCTCAAACTGTCCCATTGTTTCCTATGGGGGAATCGTGCACGCGCACATTTTTTAAGCTGGCCGCGTCCGTAAGCACCGCTGGTATTTAGAGTTGCAGTGGCGGTAAATTATGCTCTACGCTCCCTTTTTGGAGCCTAACGCACTGAAAACGCAGCCATTCTGTGAACTCTAAATACCAGCGGTATTTAAAAGGTGCGGCCAAAAAAAAGCATGCGTAGCTAACGCACCCCTTTGGCCGCAGAACTCTAAATCTAGGCCCAAAAGTTTATTTTAGAGTGCCACCACCCCAACAATTAGTATATATATATATATATATATATATATATATATATTAACTTCAAGGAAAGAAGAGGCACTCACAGCTCTTAGTATTGTGTGTAATGTAGTGGTTCACACCTAATTCACTTATAAGGTCTTAAAGCACAGTTATATTGAAATATGATTTCCAAGCACTGACCTTTAAATATTATATCAGTGAAACAGGTCTCATTTCTTACAAAAAAAGTTTCTGAGTACAATAAAGAAATGGTATTTGAGAGGATAAGATTGTTTTAATAAATTTTTTATTATACAAAATGATTAGATTACAGAAGCAATACAAATTAAATTCATTTAAATCCAAAATACACACAGAGTTAATTGACTATCAGTTAAACTTGCTTTCAATAACAATTATAACAATTATTTACATACCACTCAGAATGACTTTTATGCAACCAGTCACCTTATCTCTAGATGGCCTAGAAAGACATGCCTCTTGTTTACAAAAGAGGTGTTTTTATAATGTTTCTGTTATCAGATGCAGACATTGTATGTTTTTAAAACATAAACATTTTGTTCATAGCCTTGAGAAGTTGTTATACAAATTTTAACATGCGCACTTTAAATTGCAATGAGCATCCATTTTAGAGCTTACAAATTCAAGGTTGAATAAGTCTCCATCTTAAATAATATAACACCTTATGTTAAAATTAGTTAGTTGGTTAGTATATTAGATTGAACAGCTATAAAAACCTTTTATATTGCAAAAAGAATTTTGTTTAAACATACATTTGAATACATTTATACATTGCAGAAGTATTTTATTTAAACATGTATTTGAATACAGTTATACATTTTATATATTGCCAAAGAAGCATATTAAAGATTATATTGTTCATAATCATGTGAACAGGTTCATATAGCAAGGTTCTCTTCTTTATATATAGAAGATGTACATGAAAGATTTAAAAGATATCTTCATTTATAGTAAGTTATAAGTGTCTTGCTGAAAGAATGTATTTTTTAATAGTTTTTAATCAAATAGCAATGTTAATATGCAAACTAACATTTATATAGCAGCTTTTATTGATACAAGCATGCTATAGACAAAGTTTATTTGCAAAGCTACGCACTGTTAACTAAAAATTACATTTACGAGTACAAGTGTATCACAGGGTTAATAAAATCCTGTTACAATATATATATATATATATATATGTATATATATATATATATATATATATATATATATTTATACATATATACAGTATATATATATATATATATATATATATATATATATATATATATATATATATATGTACATTCTTCTCAAGTCCCTTGAAAATAACATTGTATTTTACTTAAGCCAATAAAAATACTCTCTTGTTAGTTGAACTATTAGTTAAATTATTTATGGCCAGATTACGAGTGGAGCGCAATTATCAATTTACTTTCAACTTATAATACAAGGAATAAGCCGGATGATTGCAAACCCTCGCGATATACCCCTTATTGCCAGGCACAAGCTTTTGCACTCCACTCAGAATCTAGCCCTTAGTTGCATAATGCATGATGATGTTATCTCTTTTAATACATGTATATTGTAAAATTGCACGAAATTTATCTTGCTTCTAAAAGATGGCATCTCCCAACCAGTTAAATAATCAATTCACTTAAAAAATTATCAGGTAGATTATAAGTTTTGCGTTACCACTTTTAACGCTGAAACAATGGCAATTTCAGCGTAATGCAGTAACAGCCAATAGGATTTCAGTAGCTCTCATCCTATTGGCTGTTTTGAACAGCCAATAGGATCTTAGAAGCTCTCATCCTATTGGCTGATTTGAATTTGAAGAATCAAATCATCCAATAGGAATGCAAGGTATGGCATTTTGAAATGACTACCTTGCATTGAAGCTTCAGTGTACGGCAGGGACCTTATGAAGAGGACGCTCCGTGTTGGATGTCTTCGCTGCGCTGCACCGCTGGGATGGAGATAGAAGACACCACATGGATGAAGATGTTGCCGCCTGGATGAAGACTTCTTGCCGCCTGAATGTCCGGACTTCAGCAACCGTGAGTAGATATTCTGTGGTTAGTGTTAGGTATTTTTTTTATTTTTGTGTTTTTTTTTTCAGATTAGGGTTTGGGCATTTGAAATAGAGCTAAATGCCCATTTAAGGGCAATGAAAAAAAGCTGAATGCCCTTTTAAGGGCAATGCCCATAAAAAATGCCCCTTTAGGGGCAATCGGTAGCTTAGGTTTTTTTAAGAGTTAGGTTTTTTTATTTTGGGGGGTTGGTCGGCTGGTTGGTTTTACTGTTAGGGGGCTTTGTATTTTTTTTACAGGTAAAATAGCAGTTTAACTTAGGGCAATGTCCTATAAAAGGCCCTTTTAAGGGCTATTGGTAGTTTATTGTAGGCTAGGAGGTGTTTTTATTTGGAGGGGCTTTTTATTTTTATAGGGCTATTAGATTAGGTGTAATTGTTTTTATTTTTGATCATTTTGTTTATTATTTTTTGTAAGCTTAGTGTTTTTTTATTTTTCGTAATTTAGTGTTTATTATTTTTTGTAATTTTAGAATTTTTTATTTTTCTCATAAAGGTTTTTTTTAAATTTGTAATTTAGATTATTTTAATTGGTAGTTTTTTTTTTATTTTATTACAATAGTAAGGTTAGGTTAATGTATAGTTTAATGTTAGGGTTATTTTTATTTCACAGGAAAGTTTTTTTATTTATTTAAATATAGTTATATTGTAATTTTAATTTAAAGTTAGGGGGTGTTAGGTTTTGGGGTTAATAGTTTAATTTTGTGTTTGCATTGTGGGGGGGCGGTGGTTTAGGGGTTAATAGGTTTATTTAGTGCCGGAAATGTTGGAGGCCGGAGTTTTAGGGGTTAATAGGTTTATTTAGTTGTGGAGATGTGGGAGGCCGGAGGTTTAGGGGTTAATAACTTTAATATAGAGTTGGCGATGTCGGGGAGCGTCGGAATAGGGTTTAATAACTTATTAGTGTTGGTGATGTCAGGAGCAGCAGATTAGGGGTTAATAACTTTATTTAGGTGTCGGCGATGTAAGGGGTGGTGGATTAGGGGTGTTTAGACTTGGGGTTTATGTTAGGGTGTTAGGTTTAAACATAACTCTTTTTTCCACATAGACATCAATGTGGTTGCATTACATAGAATCTTCATTCCGCGATCGCAGATGTTAGGTTTTTTTCTAACACTCTCTCCCCATTGATGTCTATGGGGGAAAGCGTGCATGAGCATGTCAAATCAACCCTTGGATTTTGTGCGGTATGGAGCTTAACGCCACCATATTGCATACACAAGGAGGCTTTTCAGTAACTCGTAATGGCAGCGCTATGGAGGGTGAAATAACGCAAAACTCATAATCTAGGTGTTAGGTTTAATGAGCATAGAAATTTGCTATATGTATATATTTTTTAAATAACATTTAAATGTATATAATTCTAACACATTATGATTGATGTTGTGAACAATACTGTCAGAATTTTAATGATAACCATAGATTGAATGTTGCACCAATTATGTAATTACACAGAAAACAAATATTTTTATGTCTTTTTAATCAATGTTTGTTTATTGCCAATAATATTTTAGCCAATTTGGAGGAGCCTTAGAGCAGGAAAACACCTGATTGGTATTTGTAATCTTTTTGAACACATTGCACTTAACATTGTAACTCTCTGACAAGGAGCCTTTGGGCGTGAAACACTTAAAAGTCTTGTGTTGCTGCTCATTCTTATAACAATAAAGAGGACTGTTTAGTCGTTTTCCAATAACTTGTTCCTTATTTTTCTTGTGATTTGCTATTTTCTTTACAAAAATAAACCCAAAGAAGCCATTTCTCATACATTTTTACTATGCAGCTGATATAACAAATTATTGGAAACTAGACGTACATTTCTATTTTTTGTAAAATAAAAAATGTCAAACATGTCGGCCTTCAGCGGCATTTAACTCTTTTTGGGAACGATTCCTTCTTGTCAAAGTGCAATACACTAAGATCTGTGCAAATCAAGATTTTAGTCTATTGCACATCCTCAAGAAATCCAGCTCTGAAATAGCCAAATGCTGCTGGCAGCTGCCATCTTCAGCATTCGTGACCTCAAAAAAACTACGAATGCACATGTCTATTGGAAAAATATTGAGAAAAAAACTATTTGACAATATACTGTACATCTAACACCTTCAGGACTAGGAATTTAAGAGAAAAACTTGCCCAATGTACCATAGAATATTTGTAATTCAATTTAAACAGAAATAGAGCCTTGTTTTTATAATTTATTTATTTACCTATCAAAATGTTATATATTTATATATATATTTTTTTAATATACACCCCAAGGTAATCCCATTTTGGTATATTTAATGCCACCATTTCACTGACAAATATGATCATTTTAAAAAAAACTCAAACTTTTTCACAAACTTCTCGCTGAAATGATTTGCATATCACTTGTGCAGTCAAAACACAAATAGTTATAAAAGCTTCTCTGGGACCCCCTTTGTTCAGAAATAGCAGAAATTTTTTTAATTAGAAGGCCGCTAAATGCAGCTGTGCACCACACTTCTAATATTCCTGGCAGTAAAGGGAATAGTTTTTAAGCTTGTAAGGATAATTTTAGCTGTAGTGTAGAGATCATCCTACAACCTGACACCTCCCTCCTCCTAAGCAGCTCTCTTCCCTTCCTTACCCCCTCTGGTCGCCATCATCTTAGCTATCCGTCAGTATGCAGTTTTAGGACATTTTTTAAAAAAAAAAATTGAAATTTTTTTTTTTTCACTGTAGGAATCAAATCCACCTCTCTTATCCCTCCCAAGCAGCTTTTTAACACTGCCCCTCTCACTAGAAGCCACCCTCTTAGGTACAAGGTTTTCTGTTGTGTAGTGATCCTACCTCCCCTTTCCCCTTCCCTCTTCCAAGCAATATTACATAGGAACCCCCCCCCCCCTGTAAAATCCCTTTTCTGTAGCATAGGGAACTCATCCCTCCCCCTCCTTCACCAAGCATATTTCTGTAAGTTAGGAAACTCTCTCCTTCCTTCCTTCCCTACCTCCCCCTCCTGTGATTTGCCACCCACTTCACTCCTTCCCTCCCACACCACACACAGCATAATGTCACTATCTGTATCCTGTATCAGCAAACGGCCTTCATGTGGTAAAGGAAGAACAATCAGTTATTCCTTACCATATGAATGCAGATGCCTTCTGTCATTGGCTGCAGTCTTTGCTTTAAAAGTTGACAGCGGGTACCGCAGCATGAGCCAGTAGTTTGGACATAAGTACTACATCAACAGGGTACGCTTGGCTAAGTACTCTGTGATGTAGTATCTAGGTCCAAATAGTTAAAGGGCCACTAAACCCAAAATCTTTCTTTCATTATTCAGATAGAGAATAGAAATTTAAACAACATTACAATTTACTTCCATAATTTATTTTGCTTCATTTGTTAAATATCCTTATTTGAAGAAAAAGCAATGCACATGGTAAGCCAATCACATGATGCTTCTATGTGCAGCAACTAATCAGCAGCTAGTGAGCATATCTAGATATGCTATTCATCAAAGAATATCAAGAGAATAAAACAAATTAGATAATATAAGTAAATTAGAAAGATGTTTAAAATTGCATTCTCTTTCTAAATCATAAAAGAAAAAATGTGGGTGGCCTGTCCCTTTAAGGCAGAGCTTTCCAAACTTTTCATGTTGGCGACACACTTTTTAGACCTACATCATTTCGCGACACAGTAATTCAGTTGTACTAGCAAACAGGAGGTTAAACTAACTTGTTTTAAGAGATACGGACACATACATAAATGATAAAATAACGGAATGTATTTACAAGTAACAGTAAGTATGTGCAAGAACTAAAAAAAAGTTTAATACCACTAACAGCTACTTACTATTTTAATGGGATGTACGAGGTTGATGGGATGAACACAGTTTCTGAATATTTGGTGGAATATTAGATAAAGACACTCGCATTTTATCATCAAGCATTTTAAAGCTTCCATTTCATATCCTTATATCAAGAGCAGGAGCAGCAATGCACTACTGGGAGCTAGCTGCAAAAAAACAAAACACTTTGACTTCTGACTTCAGCTCAACGTTTAAGCTGCTGCCCTCAGAGCTCTGAGAGTCCAACTGACTACTGCCCACGCTGCAAACACACTGCTGTCCCACTCAATGTATACACATGCAGTCACAAGCCGATTGAGAAGTCAGGAGCCAATGTGCCACCAAAGCCACCAATGGGAATAGTTTCACTTCCTACTGAGCTGCACCAATAGGTTAAGATGATCTGTGACCCACTATCACATGTCAACGATGTGATATGCGTAGCAGGCAGGCAGAAAGTGGGAAACCAAAAAAACATTTTTTTAAATTAAAAGAAATTAGTGCTGAAGCAGGGACACACCTACACACTGCAGCCGACACACTAACGTGTCACGACACACAGTTTGGAAAGCACTGCTTTAAGGGGTCAAATGGACAGTAAAGTCAAAATTACACTTTCAATTTTTAAACAGAGCATACAATTTTAAACAACTTTCCAACTTATTTTCTATTATATAATGTGCTTCATTCTTTTGGTATCCTGTGTTGAAAAGGTTTAGGAGCAGCAATGCACAACTGGCAACTAGCTGCTGATTGTTTTCTGCACTTAAATGCCTCTTGTCATTGGCTTGTCAGATATGTTTAGCTAGCTCATAAAAATGCATTACTGTTCCCTTCAACAAAGTTACCAACAGAAATAAGCAAATTTGATAATATAAATAAATTGGAAAGTTGTTTAAAATTGTATATTCTATCCAAATAATGAAAGAAAAAAATGGTGTTCATGTGTCTTTAATTGAACCTGTCAATAAAATAATAAAACATTTTCTTCAATCATATTTACAGTATTTCACTAGGGGGGGGGGGGGTTAAAGGGCAGACAAGTAGAGAAAGAACCGTTTCTTACCATTTACAGTTGTATTTAAACAATATTACAGTATCTAGCAAGAGGTATGCAGGAATAGATGGGTATAGCAAATGCCCATTTAAAATTGCTACTTTAAATATTGTAAATTAATATTACTGCTTTACAGTAATAGGTCATTTGCAGTGTCAAAAATTGCCGAAGCACAGTTAAACTACTTGCAAGCAATTATGTATATACAGCTGTCTCATTATGTTACTAGTGTGTTTATTTGTAGGTGATTGACAGCATTTTATTGAACGTTTATGCTTAATAAGTCCACTGTAACCCAGAGTACTATCTATAAGAGTTAACAAAGTTTCATAATGAGAGATGAAGAGGAAACATAGTTACAATGTTATTCAGTCAAAATCTGGAGATAACTGTTAACAGGTGGTTACAGTTCTGGGTTATGAGCTAAATTAAGTCAAGTTTATCATAATCAGGAATATACAGTGATATTCAATTGTCACAGTATATAAAAGATGTCTGAGCATCTAGCACCTGCATATGATTGGAGATTAGAAATATAGCTTAAAAAGATTTGGAACAAATATGTACTACTAGATTTCATCGAACACAAGGAAAAACATTTCACACAAAATAAATAAAACTCTGAAGAGTTGCATAGCTTTATTGTTGTACACTAATGCTGTGCAGCAATGGAATGGACAAATAAGGCACTTACATGGGCTATGTAACATTTTTATAATTTAGGAAGATTCTTCCATTTATCAGTAGTAAGTGAGCTATGTCACTGAACTAAATGTTTTTTACATGTCTTCACACCAATGAAATTCCTACTGGGCTGCAACTCATTTTTCTAAAGTCTTTATGAAGCTATAGTTAAAATAATTTCTTGTAAGTAAATTACTATGTTGCACACATTTTGCGATATTAAACTTTAAAACTGTTCTCTTTTTTCTAAAGACTTTCTTCCATCATCTCAAGGTCTATACACATTGATTACAGGCTCTCCAAAAGCCCAACTCTAATTAAAAAAAGCTTTGAAGAGAGTAACTTTTACAGCTACATGCAGTCATTTACTTTAATGAACCAATAAATACAGTATTGAATAGCCAACAGAGGCAAAATAAACACCATGCAAATATCACTTAGTCAAAATTTAAAATTAATAGCAGATATTTTTCTGACAAATTTCAAAGTTTGTTCCATATTCCTTCCCCAGTATCATGTGACAGCCATCAGCAAATACAAAATTAATTCTTGTACATGCTCAGTAGAAGCTGGTGCCTCATAAATTGTGCACACAAAAAGACTATTTTGAAAATGGAAGTGAATTGGAAAGTTTTATAGCAGTGCATGCTCTGAATCATGAAAGGTGAGTCTTGACTTTTAGTCCCTTTAAAGGGACAGTCTACACCAGAATTTTTATTGTTTTAAAAGATAGATAATCCCTTTATTACCCATTCCCCAGTTTTGCATAACCAACACAGTTATAATAATATACTTTTAACCTCTGTGATTATCTTGTATCTAAGCCTCTGCAAACTGCCCCTTTTTTCAGTTCTTTTGACAGACTTGCAGTCTAGCCAATCAGTGCCTGCTCCCAGATTACTTCACGTGCACGAGCACAGTGTTATCTATATGAAATATGTGAACTAACACCCTCTAGTGGTGAAAAACTGTTAAAATGCAATCTGAAAGAGGTGGGCTTCAAGGTCTAAGAAATTAGCATATGAACCTCCTAGGTTAAGCTTTCAACTAAGAATACCAAGAGAACAAAGCAAAATTGGTGATAAAAGTAAATTGGAAAAGTGTTTAAAATTACATGCTCAATCTGAATCATGAAAGTTTATTTTGGCCTAGACTGTCCCTTTAAGTAAATAATTGGTACAGCTCCCTTTATCTGGGAGTTAGAGTTCCCTTAATTCTACTGTATTTAGAAAATGCACAGAAAGAATTTAAGGGTACACTTTACAAAATTCAGAAATAATTAACCTAATTACATCTAATGGAAATGTTGCAAAACAAAAACTTACCATGTGATGTTTCTCCTAAAATGAGCAAATTCTTGTACAGTTATATTTTCATTTTTAATAGTTTGTGAGGAAGGAAGGGTGCAATCTTTGCAAATTCATTAGGTAATGTGGGATTTCCGCCATTTAATAATCATGGGGCTTATTAATGTTTCTAAGTTAAACTTTAATCCTGTGGCTTAAATGCACATAAATATATATATGTATATAAGTATATATATATATATTCACATTTACACTTGTTAAGGCTGGTTAATTATCGCACTCCTGCAAATGGGCAAATGTACCTGTTTGTGGGAGCGTGATAATGTAGCGCTCCCTTTGTAATCTAGACCTTTGTGCACTAGGACTAAGTGAGGGTAGAGTTGCGGGCATTCAGCGCTATCTGCTGTAGCCTCCATCTACAGGTTTCTTCAACGACATTGCTACACACACAGCTGCCTCACAGTATTTAGGACAACTGATTATTTAGTAACTGTTATCTGTTATCTGATAACTTGAAAACATGTAGTGTATTCCCAAGTGGATGGGTACATTTTCTAATTAAAGTGACATTTTTTTTAGATTTTAAAAACTATATATTCCCTGTCATGTCCAATATTATTTTTATATTATTTTTAAGCATTAAGTACTTATCCACATATAGCCTGGAAACCTTTATTAAAATAAAAAAAAATCTTTAGCAATTTTAACTTGATAAAATAATATCAATGTCCCACATTAAATATTATCTATTTATATAAAAAAAACTGCCATAGAAATGTCAGTAAGACTTTACTATGTTCTCAGTACAGTATAGTTGGATGATTTCAAGGAAGAGTAATTTTAAAGATTTTATTTACGGATTTATGTAAAATCTGTTTCTATTTTCTCTTCTTTTAATAAAGCTGAGAAATAATTTTTTGTTTTGTCTATTGTTTCTAAAAGTTGATAAGAAATAAAAACATTGCTTAAAAAAAAAAGCCCCATGTTTTACCTTGTACCTATCTCCATAAACCCTAGAGTAAACCCTGTTAGTGGCTAAGGCCCTTGGCTTTTCTCACCCAAGAATTTCCCAAAAACCTGGTCTGTTATCAGCCCTCTATGGTAAAGAGTGAACAACCCTATTAAATAATCTTTAGTTAATATAGGGCAAATGCCAATGGTACAGTAAAATAGTAATGCATAGCCATAATAATGAAATAACTAATATTTCTAAAGCTACTATCTGACCATTTGTTATAAAAAATGAATGTACAAAACTAAAGAAAATTAAAATGCACTGAGATTAATCCATATCAGTTATAGTGTAATTTTACAAATGCACTGCAGAGGGCAGCATAGTAACACAAAAGGCATATTGTTCTTTCATACAGCCATTTACTTGCAGTATAATAATAGTCTGCTGCAAATGCCACATTAACAAACGTTATGTATTATTTAATTTTAAATTGATCAATGTTTACAAATCTATTAAATAAACAAAACAGCTACTTTAGTTTTCCCTATTAATTAAAAGGTCAATTTTTTTTTCAGATGACAAAGTAGCAATACAAAATAAAAAAGAATGCTTTAAAAAAATAAGATATGATATATTTAACAAACTTTAAGAAATCAAATTCTTTTCTCCAAGATGACTGGTAAATACTGACAGTGCTGTAACAATGTTACTTGCACAGGTTCAAATTTATGGTGCCAATTATACTACCGGCAGTTCTATAGTGACACTCACACAGCTATTGTTATATTTTATGGGCAGTTACATTATATTTTGCACTATAAATCTTATTACATTTACGATCTAATCCCCTAAAGCTTTTAATTCAGGCAAGATTATCTAAAAAGATTTGTCAATATCACTTGTCTTTCCTTGTGAAATGTCTATCAGGCTAAGGGTTGCTTCCTAAATTTGTATATTTGAAGGAAAGAAAAATACATTAATTATTATTATTATTATTATTATTATTATTATTATTATTATTATTATTATTATTAAAGGGACATGAAACCCAAAAAAATGTTGTCATCGTTCAGATAGAGAATACAATTTTAAACAACTTTCTAATTTACTTTATCTAATTTGTTTCATTCTCTTGGTATCATTTGTTGAAGGAGCAGCAATGCACTAATGGTTTCTACCTGAGCACATGGGCGAGTCAATCACAATCAATATATATATGCAGCCACCAATCAACAGCTAGAACCTAGGTTTTTTTGCTGCCCCTGAGCTTGCCTAGATAAACCTTTCACCAAAGGATAACAAGAGAAGGAAGCAAATTAAATAATAGAAGTACATTGGACAGTTGTTTAAAATTATATTCTCTATCTAAATCATGTAAGAAAAACTTGGGGTTTCATGTCCCTTTAATACAAAAAAATGATTGACCTGTGAATTTTCTTGCCATAGAGTGGTGTCTGTTGGTTGATTTGATACTATTGTGATTGTTGGTTGTTTTCTTTAAGGAAGAGCCCTAAGTATATGGATAGTAGAACACTTTTGTGTGTGAGCAGAGCAAGGGCTACTAAGTATAGGCAAAAAACATAGCTGTGGTTTAGACCTACAGTGGGTATTGAAAATAATCACCCCCCCCCCCTGAAAATAATAACATGTTGTTGCTTTGCAGCATGAAATAATAGACACAGTTTTGTTTATCCAGTTGTAATTACTCAGTGCAACTTATAACATCCAAGTGAAAGATATAACACCAACATGTCAGGCAAAAATAAAGACAATTAAAAAACAGAATCACTCAGTTGGAAAAAGGATCCCCCCCCCCTAAAATCACTTGTAAACTCAATCAGGTGTGGCTAATCTCCTTCTCAACAGCACACGCAAAGCCATTGGACCTTCAACTGTGATCAGTTGTGGGCATATTGATTAGCTCAGCATGAAAAGAGCTTTCCTGGAGCATCTCAGTCCCTGGTAGTGCAACTGAAGCAAAGGGTGGCAAGGCACTGTCAAAATATCTCCGGGATAAAGTTGTGGACAGGCACAAGTCAGGAGATGGATACAAGAAAATATCAAAGGCCTAGAAGCACAGTGAAGTCTATTATTAAGTGGAAGGTATTTGGTACAACATAGACACTCTCTGATCAGGAAAGTCGCTCCAAACTGGATGAAAGAGCCAGGAGGAAACTGGTCAGAGAGGCTACTAATAGACCCACAGCAACTCTGATGCAGTTGCAGGAATTTATGACAAAGAGTTGTCATTGTGTGCATGTGACAACACTATCACAAATTCTTGACAAATGTGGCTTGAATGGGAGGGTTGCAAGAAAAATGCCTCTCCTCAAGACAGGCCACATGCAGTCACGACTGAGCTTTGCCAAACACAGCTAGGAGATTCTGAGGCCACATGGAAAAAGGTATTATGGTCAGATGAGACTAAAATTGAATTATTTGGCCTCAACACCAAACGATATGTCTGGAGGATATCCAATACAGCTCACCATCCAAATAACACCATACCTACAGTAAATCATGGAGGTGGTAATATCCTGTTATGGGGTGTTTCTCTGCAGCAGGCACTGGAGCACTTGGCAAGATAGAAGGAATAATAGATGGGGCAAAATACAGTGAAAATCTTGAGGAAAATCTGCTGCCATCTGCCAGGAAGTTGTCAATGGGAAGAAGGTTTACCTTCCAACATGACAATGGCCCAAAGCACACAGAAAAATGACCACACAGATTGAAGTAGAAAAAGGTGAATGTCCTTGCATGGCCTTTTCAGAGCCCAGACTTAAACCCCATTGAATATCTGTGGCATGACTCGAAGACTGCAGTCCACAAACGGTCACCATCAAATGTAACAGAACTGGAGCAGTTCTGCAGAGTGGGCACAGTCTCATATGCAAAGATAGAGACATATCCCAACAGACTAAAGGCTGTAATTAAAGCAAAAGGTGGTTCAACAAAATACTGACACAAGGGGGTGATCCTTTTTCCAACTTAGTGATTCTGTTTTTGAATAGTCTTTATTTTTGTCTGACATGTTGGTGTTATATCTTTCACTTGGATGTTATAAGCTGCACTGAGTAATTACAACGGGATAAACAAAAAAATGTGTCTGTCTTTATTTCAGGCTGCAAAGCAACAAAATGTGACTATTTTCAAGGGGGGTGATTCTTTTCAATACTCACTGTACATAAGCCAGCAAGAGATAGTTTCAAAACTGGGGAATGAGATGGGATGAGCTACTGAGTACATTTCAGGTGGGTAGAAGGAGATGAGGGACCAAGATGTATTGATTATTCACCTGGGGGGGCAATAACCACTCCAGTAACAGACTTATAAAGAAGATAGAGGGAGTAATGAAGTGGCTAAGCCTAGCCTGGGTGAGAGTAAGGATAGTTTGGACCAGTCTAATATCCAGATGACAGCAGAGTGTGAGACAAACTCTCGCAGAACAAAGGAGTTAGAAGAAGATAAAACAATCAACAGGAAAAGCATTAAGACACATGGAGAGTAGGGGGCTCAAACATACAGGTATTATGGCAAGGACAAGAGCAAATAGGGTGAACCTGATAGATTAATAAAATGATCTATGTTTTGCAAAAGGGAGAGTGCCAAGTGCACATACTCTTGCTGAAAAAGGGAAAACACCAGAATGCTGTAAAATCAGGTTACATTTTATTAAAAACATATACTAAGACTAAGCAATGAATTTACATTAGGCAATACTTAGCTTCAAGTAGCCAATGGCTCGTTAGCTGTTAAAGATGGCATTCACGGGCCAGGAAGACCAGGCAGCAAAGTCTTCTCTCAACAGCTGCTTGTTCAACTCTTTGTTTTACTTTAAAGCAGCTCTTCTAACAAATGTGTCAGGTTTCTATTTCTGTGTTCAATTAATGTCTGTGTTGAAGTTTAATTTGCACAAAGGTTTGAGTAGTCTGCGCTTACAAAGTGCTGCTGAGGGTGCTCCTGCTTGTCCTCCATTAAAGCCCCAGACTCATTACACAGCCAGATATCCTTCCAAGTGCTGCTATTGGAATCCTCCATGTTGGTGCAGCATTATTCCTCTTCACCCCTGACTTCAGCTGCAGCAATTTGTACTAGAGATATGTATTCATTTCCGGAAGAATGCACATTCGTCATGAAAATCAGATTTTAATTTCATTTTAAAATGACAACATTTATTTATTTATTTCTTGGTAAGTGGTTAATACCTTAGTGTGCTCTCCATAGCACATTAAGGTAAGTATTGTAGCTACTGGTGAACTTTTCACCTGTAGCATTGAGACATTTACATTAATTTTAATGAAAATTAAATTAAATGTTTACCAAAAATTCAGTATCTTTTTCCTTTTAAACTAAATAAATACTGAATAATGCAGCCAGCGAATATTCGGGGAAACGAATGTCTAATGTATTCCTAGACTCCTGCAGAGGTTAAACAAGCACTCCCCCTAGTGGCAGAAATGCAGTATTGGATAAACCATATTGCACAGGAGATGTGAGATTTATAGCTAAAACCACATACCCCGTACAAGCTGTCACTCATTTAGTAACCCTATAAAGCACTGCTGTTTAGTGAGCTCAGTTATTAAGGAGTTATCCTAGCGTGAAGTCCTGAACCTTAGTTTTACTTATTATTAAGTATATGAATCACAGCTACCTGTCCTTACCTTTTGCCTGTATTCTCGTTTATGAACCATTGCTGCCTGCCCGGACCTCTTGCCTATATTATCGTCTATGAAGCTTTGCGGCTTGCCCTGACCTTGGAACGTTTTTTACCTCACTTTTGGATATCTCTTCTGAACTACGCTTTCCTGTGTTGTGTAGTAGTCATGCTAGCAAATACTCTGCTACTGGGCTCCTACATTAATCCTGACAAAAAGGCAAATCGGTTGGCTCATAAAAATAAAAACAGTCATATTTTCATTCTTCCACCAAAAAATTGCATCCATTTGTTTATTTGGGGTATTCAAATATGAGGAAGGGGAATTTAGTAATTGAATGATCTAGAATGAAGAAAAAATGGAAACATATTGTATGGCTGTTTTTATGCGTAATTTGGAAGCAACCAAATGTACTGAACACAGAATGTGAAAGGAACAGCTTAAAGGATGGGTTTCTGCAGCTGAAGGTAAGGGTGGTGGGGCAGCAGCCAGCTTCCCAGGTGGGGAGAAGCTGGTGTATACTTGAGAAGAAAGGTGAGTGTTCAAGTTAGAAGTGGGAAGGGGCTTGGATTGAATAAAGGTGCAAGCATGAAATGAGCAGAAAACATTTTTTAGTGAAGATAAGAAAGGAGCACCTGGTGAGGCTAAAGTGTGCAAGAAATGCTCATTTATTCCACAAAAAATTCTAAAACATTAAATGATTAAAATGACAACAGATAGTACAAAGTAATAGTCAGTCCAGGGTATATCCAATAGTGATTAAAAAAGAAGAAAACTACTTTTGTCATTTTTCCTTCGATCCCACCCAGCATTAATGGATTTGTCACAGGAGAGAGAAAAAGCAACTATGCCCTTAATAGGGGCAATGAGGGTTGCTAGTTGGTCATCTCAGAAAAAGGTTGCCCATGCTCCACTTCTACTAGAAGCTGATTAGTGTTCATCTGGTTAATACTGGCATATTGCATTAAAATCAAATAATTTATTGTTAAAGTATCAATAATTAAAGCAATGTATTATTAAATGAATATACTATCTGTTACACTCCTCCAGAGCAGAACGTGCCTGGTCACATGTAGCTATCACATACCTATTGTATCCTGCTCAGGAATAGCAAGGACACAATTTTTGCATGAAGGTTTCAACTATGTATTAACCCAGGACTGGACTGGCACCAAAAACTGTCTGTCAGTTAGGTAACCACAATATAACAGCTATCCTATAGCACCTCTGCTTAACAGCCAGACAGAAAATGTACTTTTTGCTTTACAAAATAGGCAGACTGTAACAGCTTTCCTATTGTTACCCATATTAAGAGAGGGTGGGGCTTCTATATAGCAGAAAGACCCTGTAAGATCTCGGCTTATCAAGCATTTGCCCTGTATCCCTATGGCCAGCCGGGCCTGTGTTAACCTCTTCAATGCATCATTTAATTATCTTGACTTTAGCAAATGATTCACACAATTTTGAAACAAATTTATCAATGGGGGAAAAAAACATTTTACGCTGTGCTAATAAAATACCAGATGGGGGCAATACTATTGTTGAAATGCCAGGAAATAATGTGAGGCAACTAAAATATTTGTTAATTCTCAGTGGTCACATTGTAGCCTTTTAGACTTTTTAATGTGACCCTATTATAATGATTGTGTTTGGACCATGGGTATATTTTGTGCAACTGTGATTGTCTTATATTGATGTATGTTATGTTGCAATCTTATTTCTATAATATTAATACAAATTATTTCAACTAAAGCTATTTATGCCCAGCTGCTGGTGGTGTGATATAGGAAGATTATGAAGCTATGAATCTCACTTTACTCTTCTACAATGCACCATTCCAGACATGAGCAATGCGTCTCCTCTATGCGTCAAGGAGATTTAGGACAAGAGCTGTATCAAGCCACAATATCAGCAAGCAAAGTGCTGTATCCTTTATCTTGTGGACAGCAGTTTTCAAAGCTTATTCTCAGTGCTCATTAAAAAATTGACTAGATACTATTTTTCTCATCTTATGGACGCAATCTCTTAATACACTTGTGAGTACAAAATCCAGACACGTGGGATAAATGCTAAATGTAGTACAGCGTAACTTGTATTTTTATGCTTTACAACCAAAAGTATAAACTACAAAAAACCCACCCTAAAGTAATAATGTGTGTGTTAATAGGTGGAGACACATATTTGGCTCTTCAGATGTGTTCAGCTAGTTCCCGTAATGTATTTCTGCTCTTTCAACAAAGTATAATCCAAGAGAATAAAAATAATTTTAACAATCGAGTTTCATTCCTTAAGTAAATGTAATAGGTGATAAATGTATATGATGAGAAACATTTGAATGGAAGGAGGATATACATTTGTTAATACATCTTACTCAGTATATTAATAACATCATAAAATAGGTACACAGTTTAAATGTAAGTAAATGTTATTTATAGGTTAGGTGCAATGATATTGATATTCAGCTCATGTAACATTGACAATGAAAATTGTATGACTTTGTTTGCTCCTATTAAAGGGACAGTCTACACCTGAATTTTTAATTGTTTAGAAAGATAGATAATCCCTTTATTATCCATTCCCTAGTTTTGCATAACTAACACAGTTATATAAATACACCTTTTACCTCTGTGGATACCCTGTATCAAAGCCTCTGCAAACTGCCACCCCTTATTTTCAGTTCTTTTGACAGACATCCATTTTAGCCAATCAGAGCTGGCTCACTGGAACTTCACATGCCTGAGCATAATGTTATCTATATGACACCGCATGAACTAACACCCTCTAGTGGTAAAAACTGTCAAAATGCCCTGAAAGGAAGATGCGGCCCTCAAGGGCTTAGAATTAGTATATGAACCTCCTAGGTATTAGCTTTCAAATAAGAATACCAAGAGAGACAAAGCAAAATTGGTGATAGATGTAAATTTGAAAAATTGTTTAAAATTACATTCTCTATTTAAATCATTAAAGTTTATTTTGGTGCTAGGACTGTCCCTTAATGGAAAAAAAATGAGAGTGTATCGATTGTGATTCATAATTGGCTGAAACTTGTTTGGAAACATCCTTTTCCCAAAGCAACAATGGTAATTAAATTCCCATAATCCAGGTAAATATTTTCCTGTTTGTATGGTTTATAACTTATATTTTATATAAGAGGTTATCAGTGTGAACTACTGTTCTCTTTAAGATGGTTTTGTTATAATGGCAGGTGCTAGCTGTTGATAGGTGCTACGTGTATAACACATAATATCATCATTTGATCTGTTATGGTATACTTTAAGTTTTCTTTTTATATAACTATTTAAGAAAACAACAAGAATAGCTAATACTGTAACTTTTCCCACACCAGCTTTCTGTGTAGACACAAGCATAGGTGTTTGATTTCCCTTAAAGCAGACAACATTACTAGTTTCTAATAGCGATAAACTTTTCCCAAATTGGTTTGCCCAATAAAAGATCTGCACATGTGCTTGGTAATAATATTATTTGCACTCCCTCAAACTAAATTATAAAATATTAACTCAAATTATTAGGCTAAGTTGACCATATAAGCAACAACAAACAAAAACATCACATTCAGCTAAATCAAAAAGGGACACTGTACTCAAATTTTTTCTTTCGTGATCCAGATAGAGCATGAAATTTAAGCAACTTTCTAATTTACTCCTATGATCAAATTTTCTTCATTCTCTTGGGTATCTTTATTTGAAATGCAAGAATGTAAGTTAGATGCCGGCCCATTTTTGGTGAACAACCTGGGTTGCTCTTGCTGATTGGTGGATAAATTCATCACCAATAAAAAATTGCTGTCCAGAGGTCTGAACCAATAAAAAGGTTTAGATGCCTTCTTTTTCAAATAAAGATAGCAAGAGAACGAATAAAAATTGATAAAGGAGTAAATTAGAAAGTTGCTTAAAAATTGCATGCTCTATCAAAATCACAAAAGAGAAAAAATTGGGGTTCAGTGTCCCGTTAAATGTATTTATTGAATCATGCAACAGCCATTGGTTGAGACCAGCTGTCAGTCTTAGCCTTGTAACAAATCATAACAACATTCTGGGGCACGATCCGATATGCTGCGTCGCCCGGAAAAGCCGGCGACGCCGAATTTTGCGCTGGTTTGGTATCCTATATACGGCGTAACCTAGAAGTTTATGCTCGTATATTTCTGCCTTTGCCCGTATTTTTTTTTGGCCATAGGCAGGTATACCAAACCAGCGCAGTTTTGTATCCAATATACAGCGTATGGACTTACGTGGCGAAAATGGAGAATCTTACTCCATTTTCACCTCGCCACAAAATGCAGCCGTAGTAGAGCCTTACGCTGTCTATTGGAGCCCCGTAACTCCCTAAACTACCTGCCAATAAAAACACCTAATGCATGCGCAATGTCTATCTACCTGTCAACCACGAACTGCTAAATAAAACCTAACACCTAACGCATGCGCAATGTCTATCTACCTGTCAACCGCGTCCCCCACCGCAATCCCTAATAAAGTATTTAACCCCTAAACACCGCTCCCGGTCCCCGCCGCCACCTACAATAAAAGTATAACCCCCTAATGTGATCCCCTACACCGTCGCCAGCTACATTACCTACCCCCTAATGTGAGCCCCGTACACCGCCGCCATCTACCTTACCTACCCCCTAAAGTGAGCCCCTTACATCACCGCCATCTACCTTACCTACCCCCCTAAAGTGAGCTCCTACCACCCCGCCGCCATCTATTTTTAAAAATATTACCCCTAATTTAATCCCCCTACACCGCCGCCACCTATATTAAACACAATTAACCCCTCATCTAATCCCCTACAACCGCCGCCAGCTATATTAAATAGATTAACCCTAATTATATTAGGGTTAATATAGTTTAATATAGTTATTATATTATATATATTAACTATATTAACCCTAATTATATTAGGGTTAATATAGTTAATATCGTTATTATATTATATATATATATATATTAAGTATAATAACCCTATATAACTCTAACATCCCTAACTAAATTCTTATTAAAATAAATCTAATTAAATATTATATTATTAATTAAAATATTCCTATTTAAATCTAAATACTTACCTATAAAATAAACCCTAAGATAGCTACAATGTAATTAATATTTACATTGTAGCTATTTTTAGGTTTATATTTATTTTACAGGTAACTTGTATTTATTTTAACTAGGTACAATAACTATTAAATAGTTAATAACATTTAATAGCTACCTAGTTAAAATAATTACCAATTTACCTGTAAAATTAAATCCTAACCTACATTACAAATACACCTACACTATCAATTAATTAAATAAACCTACAAATATCTAAACTAAAATACAATTAAATAAACTAAACTAAATTACAAAAAAAAACCACTAAATTACAGAAAATAAAAAAAGATTACAAGATTTTTAAGCTAATTACACCTATTCTAAGCCCCCTAATAAAATAATAAAGCCCCCCAAAATAAAAAAATTCCCTACCCTATTCTAAATTAAAAAAGGTTAACAGCTCTTTTACCTTACCAGCCCTTAAAAGGGCCTTTTGCGGGCATGCCCCAAAGAAAACAGCTCTTTTGCCTTTAAAAAAACACACAATATCACCCCCCAACATTACAACCCACCACCCACATACCCCTATTCTAAACCCACCCAAACCCCCCTATAAAAAAAACCTAACACTACCCCCCTGAAGATCTCCCTACCTTGTATTCACCCAGCCGGGCAGAACTCTTCATCCAATCCGGGGCGATGTCTTCAATCAAGCGGCAAAGAAGGTCTTCTTCCATCCGGGCGATGTCTTCAAGCAAGCGGCAGAGAAGTCTTCTTCCATCCGGCGATGTCTTCAAGCAAAGCGGCATCTTCAAGTCTTCTTTCTTCGCTCCTCCGCCGCGGGAGCATCCATCCTGCACGAAGACTGAATGAGGAATGAGGTACCTTTAAATGACGTCATCCAAGATGGCATCCATCAAATTCCGATTGCTGATAGGATTCTATCACCAATCGGAATTAAGGTAGAAAAATCTGATTGGTTTGATTGAATCAGCCAATCAGATTCAAGTTCAATCCGATTGGCTGAACCAATCATCCTGCAATGAAGACTGAATGAGGAATGATGTACCTTTAAATAACGTCATCCAAGATGGGCGTCCATCGAATTCCGATTGGCTGATAGGATTCTCTCAGCCAATCGGAATTAAGGGTAGAAAAATTCTGATTGGTTGATTCAATCAACCAATCAGATTTTTCTACCTTAATTCATTGGTCTGATAGAATCCTATCAGCCAATCAGATTTCGACGGACAGCCATCTTGATGACGTCATTTAAAGGTACTCATTCTCGTTCAGTCTCTTCGTGCGAGGATGGATGCTCAGACGGCGGAGGGAGCGAAGAAAGATGATTGAAGATGCCGGCTTGCTTGAAGACATCGCCGGATGGGAAGAAGACTTCTCTGCCGCTTGCTTGAAGACATCGCCCGGATGGAAGAAGACTTCTTTGCCACTTGATTGAAGACATCGCCGGATGGAAGAAGACCTTCTCTGCCGCTTGATTGAAGACATTGCCCGGATCGGAAGAAAGTTCAGCCCGACATGGGTGAATACAAGGTAGGGAGTCTCAGGGGGGGTAGTGTTAGGTTTTTTAAGGGGGTTTGGGTGGTTAGAATAGGGGTAATGTGGGTGGTGGTTGTTAATGTTGGGGGGTGGGTATTGTGGTTTTTTTTTCAGACAAAAGAGCTGTTTTCTTTGGGGGGATGACCCCGCAAAAGGCCCTTTTAAGGGCTGTAAGGTAAAAGAGGCTGTAACTTTTTAAATTTAGAATAGGGTAGGGGAAACTTTTTTATTTGGGGGCTTATTATTTTATTAGGGGGCTTAGAATAGGTGTAATTAGCTTAAAAATCTTGTAATCTTTTTTTATTTTTTGTAATTTAGTGGGTTTTTTTTGTAATTAGTATAGTTTATTTAATTGTATTTTAGTTAGATATTGTAGTTTATTTTAATTTATTGATAGTGTAGGTGTATTTGTAACTTAGGTTAGGATTTATTTTACATGTAAATTGGTAATTATTTTAACTAGGTAGCTATTAAATAGTTATTAACTATTTAATAGCTATTATACCGTAGTTAAGAATAAGACACCAAGTTACCTGTAAAATAAATATAAACCCTAAATAGCTACAATGTAATTATTAATTACATTGTAGCTATCTTAGGGTTTATTATTATAGGAAAGTTATTTAGATTTAAATAGTGAATATTTTAATTAATAATATTAATATTAGATTTATTTTAATAAGAAGTTATGTTAGGGATGTTAGAGTTAGATAGGGTTATTATACTTAATATATATTATAATATAATAACGATATTAACTATATTAACCCTAATATAATTAGGGGTTAATATATTAAAATATATAATATAATAACGATATTAACTATATTAACCCTAATATAATTAGGGTTAATATAGTTAATATATATAATATAATAACTGTATTAACCCTCATATAATTAGGGTTAATCTATTTAATATAGCTGGCGGCGGTGTAGGGGATTAGATTAGGGTTAATGTGTTTAATATAGGTGGCGGTGGTGTAGGGGATTAAATTAAGGGGTTAATATTTTTAAAATAGATAGCGGCGGGTAGGAGCTCACTTTAGGGGTAGGTAAGGTAGATGGCGGCGGTGTAAGGGGCTCACTTTAGGGGGTAGGTAAGGTAGATGGCGGCGGGGTATGGGCTCACTTTAGGGGTAGGTAAGGTAGATGGCGGCGGGGTATGGGCTCACTTTAGGGGTAGGTAAGGTAGATGGCGGTGGGGTAGGGGCTCACATTAGGGGGTTATAGATTTAATATAGCTGGCTGCAGGTCCGGGGGCGGCGGTTTAGGGGTTAATAACTTTATTAGGTGGCGGCTCTCTTTCCTCCCCCTCTTTTGCTCTCTCTCTCTCTCTCCTCCCCCCTTTTGCTCTCTCTCCCCCCTCTCTTGTGTGCTCTCTCTCCCCCTATCTTTTGCGCTCTCTCCCCGTTCTCTTCACACTCTCTCCCTCCTCTTTTGCTTTCTCTCTCCCATCTCTTTTGTGCTCTCTCTCCCACTCTCTTTTGAGCTCTCTCTCTCCCCCATCTCTTTTGCGCTCTCTCTCCCCTCTCTTTTGAGCTCTCTCTCTCCCCCATCTCTTTTGTGCTCTCTCTCCCTCTCTCTTTTGAGCTCTCTCTCTCCCCTCTCTCTCTCTCCCCCATCTCTTTTGCGCTCTCTCTCCCCCTCTCTTTTAAGCTCTCTCTCCCCCCTCTCCCACCCCTCCTCTCTCTCTCACTCCCCCCCTCTCTTTTGTGCTCTCTCTCCCCCTCTCTTTTGAGCTCTCTCCCCCCTCTCTCTCTCCCCCCCTCTCCCCTCTCTCCCGCTCTCTCTCCCCATTCTCTCTCTCTCCCCCCTCTCTTTTGTGCTCTCTCTCCCCCTCTTTTGCTCTCTCTCTCCCCCCTCTCTTTGCGCTCTCTCTCCCCCTTCTCTTTTGCTCTCTATCTCTCCCCCTCTCTTTGTGCTCTCTCTCTTTCCCCCCTCTTTTGCTCCCTCTCTCTCCCCCCTCTCTTTTGTGATCTCTCTCTCTCCCCCTCTCTTTTGCGCTCTCTCCCCCCTCTCTCCCCCCTTTCTTTCCCCCCCTTTCTCTCCCCCTCTCTTTTGCGATCTCCCCCCCATCTCTTTTGCGCTCTCTCCCCCCCCTCTATTGCGCTCTCTCTCCCCCTTCTCTTTTGCTCTCTATCTCTCCCCCTCTCTTTTGTGCTCTCTCTCTTTCCCCCCTCTTTTTCTCCCTCTCTCTCCCCCCTCTCTTTTGTGATCTCTCTCTCTCCCCCTCTCTTTTGCGCTCTCTCCCCCCTCTCTTCGCACTCTCTCCTCCCTCTTTTGCTCTCTCTCTCCAATCTCTTTTGCGCTCTCTCTCCCCCTCTCTCTTTTGAGCTCTTTCTCTCCCCCATCTCTTTTGCGCTCTCTCTCCCCCTCTCTTTTGAGCTCTCTCTCTCCCCATCTATTTTGTGTGCTCTCTCCTCCTCTCTTTTGAGCTCTCTCTCCCTCCTCTCTCTCCCCCCCTCTCCCCCCTCTCTCTCTCCCCCTCCTCTCTATCTCCCCCCTCCTCTCTCTCCCCACCTCCTCTCTCTCTCCTTCCCCTCCTCTCTCTCTCTCCCTCCACTCTCTCCCCCCTCCTCTCTCTCTCTCTCCCCCTCCACTCTCTCCCCCCCCTCTCTCTCTCCCCCCTCCTCTCTCTCTCCCCCCTCCTCTCTCTCTCTCCCCCCTCCTCTCTCTCTCCCTCCCTCCTCTCTCTCTCTCTCTCTCTCTCTCCCCCTCCTCTCTCTCCCCCCCCTCTCTCCCACCCTCCTCTGTCTCTCTCCCCCCTCCTCTCTCTCTCTCTCTCTCTCTCTCTCCCCCCCTCCTCTCTCTCCCCCCTCCTCTCTCTCCTCCCCCCCACCTCTCTCTCTCTCCCCCCTTCCCTCTCACTCCCCCATCCTCTCTCTCTCCCCCCTCCTCTCTCTCCCCCTTCTCTCTCTCTCTCCCCCCCTCTCTCTCTCTCTCTCTCTCTCTCTCTCTCTCTCTCTCCCCCTTCTCTCTCTTTTGCTCTCTCCTGCCCCTCTTTTGCTCTCTCTCTCTCTCCTCCCCCTCTTTGCTCTCTCTCTCCCCCCTCTCTTGTGTGCTCTCTCTTTCTCCCCCTCTCTTTTGCGCTCTCTCCCCCCTTCTCTCTCTCTCCCCCCCCCTCTTTTGCTCTCTCTCCCATCTCTTTGTGCTCTCTCTCCCCACTCTCTTTTGAGCTCTCTCTCTCCCCCATCACTCTTGCACTCTCTCCCCCTCTCTTTTGAGCTCTCTCCCCCATCTATTTTGTGCTCTCTCTCCCTCTCTCTTTTGAGCTCTCTCTCTCCCCCCCTCTCTCTCTCCCCCATCTCTTTTGCGCTCTCTCTCCCCCTCTCTTTTGAGCTCTCTCTCCCCCTCTCTCTCTCCCCCCCTCCTCTCTCTCTCCCTCCCCCCTCCTCTTTCTCTCCCTCCCCCTCACCTGTCTCTCTCCCTCTCCCTCCCCTCTCTCCCCCTCTCTCTCTCCCCCCCTCCTATCTCTCTCTCTCTCCTCCCCTCCTCCTCTCTCTCTCTCCCCCCTCCTCTCTCTCTCTCCCCTCCTCTCTCTCTCTCCCCCCCTCCTCCTCTCTCCCCCCTCCTCTCTCTCTCCACCCCTCCTTTCTCTCTCCCCCCTCCTCTCTCTCTCTCCCCCCTCCTCTCTCTCTCTCTCTCTCCCCCCCTTCTCTCTCTCTCCCCCCCTCCTCTCTCTCTCCCCCTCCTCTCTCTCTCTCCCTCTCCTCTCTCTCCCTCTCCTCTCTCTCTCTCTCTCTCTCCCTCTCTCTCTCCCTACCTCTCCTCTCTCTCCCCCCCTCCTCTCTCTCTCCCTCTCTCTTTTGTGCTCTCTCTCCTCCCCCTCTTTTGCTCTCTCTCTCTCTCCTCCCCCTCTTTTGCTCTCGCTCTCTCTCCCCCCTCTCTTTTGTACTCTCTCTCTCCCCCTCTCTTTTGCGCTCTCTCTCCCCCTTCTTTTGAGCTCTCTCTCCCCCCTCTCTTTTGCGCTCTCTCTCTCCCCCTTTCTTTTGCACTCTCTCCCCCCCTCTCTTTGCTCTCTCCCCCCTCTCTTTTTGCTCTCTCTCTCCCCATCTCTTTTGTGCTCTCTCTCTCTCCCCCTCTCCTCTCTTTCCCACCCTCTCCTCTCTCTCTCCCCCCTCTTCTCTCTCTCTCTCCCCTCTCTTTCCCCCCTCTCTCTCTCCCCCCCTCCTATCTCTCTCTCTCCCCTCTCTCTCTCCCTCTCTCTGACTCTCCCCTCCTCTCTCTCCCCTCCTCCTTTCTCTCTCCCCTCCCCCTGTCTCTCTCCCCTCTCTATCTCGCGACCACGCCCGGCCACTCCCCCTTCAAACTGGCCACACCCTTTCATGGCCATTCACATCTGGCCACGCCCCATTCACGTCAGCCACAAACCCTCTCTCTCTCTCGCGCCCCCTTCTCTCTCTCTCTCTCTCCCCCTCTTTTTTCCTCTCTCTCTCCCCCCTTCTCTCTCCCCCTCTCTCTCTCTCTCCCCCCTCCTCTCTCTTTTGTGCTCTCTTTCTTCCCGCTCTTTTGCTCTCTCTCTCTCTCTTTCCTCCCCCTCTTTTGCTCTCTCTCCCCCCCTCTCTTGTGTGCTCTCTCTCCCCCTCTCTTTGCTCTCTCCTCCCCGTTCTCTTCACACTCTCTCCCTCCTCTTTTGCTTTCTCTCTCCCATCTCTTTTGTGCTCTCTCTCCCACTCTCTTTTGGAGCTCTCTCTCTCCCCCATCTCTTTTGCGCTCTCTCTCCCCCTCTCTTTTGAGCTCTCTCTCTCCCCCATCTCTTTTGTGCTCTCTCTCCCTCTCTCTTTTGAGCTCTCTCTCTCCCCTCTCTCTCTCTCCCCATCTCTTTTGCGCTCTCTCTCCCCCTCTCTTTTGAGCTCTCTCTCCCCCCTCTCCCCCCCTCTCTCCCCCCCCCCTCCTCTCTCTCTCACTCCCCCCATCTCTTTTGTGCTCTCTCTCCCCCTCTCTTTTGAGTTCTCTCCCCCCTCTCTCTCTCCCCCCCCCTCTCCTCTCTCTCCCCCTCTCTCTCTCTCTCCCCTTTCTCTCTCTCTCCCCCCTCTCTTTGTGCTCTCTCTCCCCCTCTTTGCTCTCTCTCTCCCCCCTCTCTTTTGCGCTTTCTTTCCCCCCCTTTCTCTCCCCCTCTCTTTTGCGATCTCCCCCCCATCTCTTTTGCGCTCTCTCCCCCCCCCCCTCTATTGCGCTCTCTCTCCCCCTTCTCTTTTGCTCTCTATCTCTCCCCCCTCTCTTTTGTGCTCTCTCTCTTTCTCCCCTCTTTTGCTCCCTCTCTCTCCCCCCTCTCTTTTGTGATCTCTCTCTCCCCCTCTCTTTTGCGCTCTCTCCCCCCTCTCTTCGCACTCTCTCCCCCCTCTTTTGCTCTCTCTCTCCAATCTCTTTTGCGCTCTCTCTCCCCCTCTCTTTGAGCTCTTTCTCTCCCCCATCTCTTTTGCGCGCTCTCTCTCCCCTCTCTTTTGAGCTCTCTCTCTCCCCCATCTATTTTGCGTGCTCTCTCCTCCTCTCTTTTGAGCTCTCTCTCCCCCCCTCTCCCCTCTCTCTCTCCCCCTCCTCTCTCTCTCCCCCCTCCTCTCTCTCCCCACCTCCTCTCTCTCTCCCTCCCCCTCCTCTCTCTCTCTCTCTCTCTCCCTCCACTCTCTCCCCCCTCCTCTCTCTCTCTCTCCCCCTCCACTCTCTCCCCCCTCTCTCTCTCCCCCCTCCTCTCTCTCTCCCCCCTCCTCTCTCTCTCTCTCCCCCCTCCTCTCTCTCTCTCCCCCCTCCTCTCTCTCTCTCCCCCCCTCCTCTCTCCCCCTCCTCTCTCCCACCCTAATCTCTCTCTCTCCCCCCTCCTCTCTCTCTCTCTCTCTCTCTCTCTCTCTCCCCCCCCCCTCCTCTCTCTCCCCTCCTCTCTCTCTCCCTCCCTCCTCTCTCTCCCCCCACCTCTCTCTCTCTCCCCCCTCTTCTCTCACTCCTCTCTCTCTCCCCCCTCCTCTCTCTCCCCCTTCTCTCTCTCTCTCCCCCTCTCTCTCTCTCTCTCTCTCCCCCTTCTCTCTCTTTTGTGCTCTCTTTCCTCCCCCTCTTTTGCTCTCTCTCTCCTCCCCCTCTTTTGCTCTCTCTCTCCCCCCTCTCTTGTGTGCTCTCTCTTTCTCCCCCTCTCTTTTGCGCTCTTTCCCCCCTCCTCTCTCTCTCCCCCCCCTCTTTTGCTCTCTCTCTCCCATCTCTTTTGTGCTCTCTCTCCCACTCTCTTTTGAGCTCTCTCTCTCCCCCATCACTCTTGCGCTCTCTCCCCCTCTCTTTTGAGCTCTCTCCCCCATCTATTTTTATGCTCTCTCTCCCTCTCTCTTTTGAGCTCTCTCTCTCCCCCCCATCTCTTTTGTGCTCTCTCTCCCCCTCTCTTTTGAGCTCTCTCTCCCCCCCTCTCTCTCTCCCCCCTCTCTCTCTCCCCCCTCCTCTCTCTCTCCCTCCCCCCTCCTCTTTCTCTCCCTCCCCCTCACCTGTCTCTCTCCCTCCCCTCTCTCCCCCTCTCTCTCTCCCCCCCTCCTATCTCTCTCTCTCGCCCCTCCTCTCTCTCTCTCCCCCCTCCTCTCTCTCTCCCCCTCCCTCTCTCCTCCCCCCCTCCTCCTCTCTCCCCCCACCTCTCTCTCTCCACCCCTCCTTTCTCTCTCCCCCCCCTCCTCTCTCTCTCTCTCTCCCCCTTCTCTCTCTCTCCCCCCTCCTCTCTCTCTCCCCCTCCTCTCTCTCCCCCTCCTCTCTCTCTCTCTCTTCCTCTCTCTCTCCCCACCTCTCCTCTCTCTCTCCCCTCCTCTCTCTCTCTCTCTCTCTCCCCTCTCTCTTTTGTGCTCTCTCTCCTCCCCCTCTTTTGCTCTCTCTCTCTCTCATCCCCCTCTTTTGCTCTCGCTCTCTCTCCCCCCTCTCTTTTGTACTCTCTCTCTCCCCCTCTCTTTTGCGCTCTCTCTCCCCCTTCTTTTGAGCTCTCTCTCCCCCCTCTCTTTTGCGCTCTCTCTCCCCCTTTCTTTTGCACTCTCTCCCCCCCTCTCTTCGCTCTCTCCCCCCCTCTCTTTTGCTCTCTCTCTCTCCCCCATCTCTTTTGTGCTCTCTCCCCCCCCCTCTCCTTTCTCTCTCCTCCTCTCTCTCTCTCTCCCCCTCCTCTCTCTCTCTCTCCCCTCTCTTTCCCCCCTCCTCTCTCTCTCCCCTCCTCTCTCTCCCCCTCTCTCTCTCCCTCTCTCCGACTCTCCCCTCCTCTCTCTCCCCTACTCCTTTCTCTCTCCCCTCCCCCTGTCTCTCTCCCCTCTCTATCTCGCGACCGTGCCCAGCCACACCCCCTTCACGTCGGCCACGCCCTTTCATGGCCATTCACATCTGGCCACGCCCCATTCACGTCAGCCACAAACCCTGCTCACGCTCTTTCACGCCCACTTCTGCCTCAGATGATGGATCAGCTAGGGAGTAGGACTCAAAGGACAGGTGTGTTTGCCCTTGTGCTGTCTCTACTGCGTATGACAGTTTCGGACAAACACACTTGGCCTTTTATATAATAGGATGATAACATTATATTTAAATGGACAGGAATCCCAACATTTTTCATCATAATGATTCAGTTAGATTATACATTTTTAAACAATTTTCCAATTTACTTATGTTAATTTTGATTCATTCTCTTGGTATCTTTTATTGAAGAAGCTGCAATGCACTCCTGGGAGCTGGCTGAAAACATTTGTAAGCCAATGAAAATGGACATACAAGTTCAGTCACCAATCAGGAGCTAGCTCCAAGCTTTTAAGTCTATCTAGATGTGCTTTTCAACAGAGGATCATAGAAGTAAATTGGAAAGTTGTTTAAAATGGTATGCTCTAAATGTTCTAGACATGCCCTGAGTTTCCGGTGGAGGTGGAGCTACACAGGTGTGCTGCATAGGCGTGGCTTAAGCTACAGCTCCAGTCCCATACTTGCTGGCGGTAAATTTTATGCGCCCAGCCCTCAGCTCCCTTGTTTCTGGGCTGATGCATCTGCATGGACAGCCAAGTAAAAACTGATCTGGAATTCACGCCAGTGGCCCACCATTCCACTGGCCTTTGCTACCCCCACCTACCTGGACTTTTGTTACTGAACACAAGTACCTACCATCTCTGCTCTCCTGTCGGGTTTGAATTTTCCTGCCATATTTAAACTCACGCTAGCCTCTGGGACTCTGTCTGCTTGAAAAGGGATACCTCCGTTTTTACCACAGGTAAAACTCCCCCTGTGCGCCAGTCGCCCCATGACAAACAATACCAGACTTTTTGACAGCCCACTGTCCAAACTTGCCGCACTGCTGTGGCTTTGCTGGCGTTTCTGATACGCTACTGTGTTGCCTGCCGCGCTATTGTGGCTCTGCTGATGTCCGGATACTTTACCGTGTCACCTGACCCACCGCTACGGCTCTGCTGACGTCCTGGTGTTTCACGGTTTCACCTGCTGCACTGCTGTGGCTCCGTAGGCGCCCCGATACTACACTCTGCACTGCTGTGGCTCCTCTGATGGTCTGCAAACTGGCCCTCTCTTGCTTCCCCCTCCCTCCCCCACCGGTGCTGCGTGGGAGGGAGTCGGGCTCAAGCCTGGAACAGGACCTCGGCTCGGGGGAGTCTTTCCAGATCGCTCTGCTGTACAGGTTGGTGTCGCTGCTTCCCCCGGCGCTGACGATGTGCGTGGAGCACAGACGCTGTTTGCTGGCTCAGTTGGAACAACAGGAGGAGGTTTAGACGGCCCTCCTCTGGACTGGGCTGCTCGCTGGAATCGCCTGAGCTGACGACGGATCTGCGGGGCGACTGGATAACGCGCAAAGGGGGGTGAGTTTTTAAACAGGTACCCCAGTGCTGGCATACCCCGTGTCCTCCTCCTTTCTCTGTTAACGGCTGATACTGGTTCCTGGAGGGGGGGGAGTGGAAAACATTGAAGGCAACAGATGAAGTATACATCTAAGGACTGACTAGGTCTGGCCCTGGAACTGGCAAAGGAGTGAGAAACTCTTAAAAAACTCTGGAATAAAAGTTTGGTCTTAGACCACTCAAGAGGCTCACACACCTGTATAATTCATTGTAAAAAGATAAGTCCTATTTTGTTGCAAGATATTGTGATACACATAGGGGTGGTAAGATTAAGATTGCAATCAACTATTAGCTAAAAGTGTACCCAACTCTGTACAACCTCTAGGCTTTCTGAAGCTATATCTTTAGAAGAGAGGGGAAGGAGATAAAAAATATTTATACCTATTGCTGCCTCCCAGAACATAGCCGCAATCAATAGTATACAGGTCCACCATACATTAGGCTTAATAGCTATAGACAGCTTAAAACAACTGATTGCTAAACTACCTAGGAGTTATTATAATACACATAAGAGCACGAAATTTTTGAGCGGCCTATTCGGTTGCTCCTGCTGTCGAGCTTTTTTCTTTTCTCTTGTTTTCTTGGTGTCCTTGTTTGAAACGTAGGAATGCAGATTTAGTGTTTAATGCTAAAAGTTAAACATTTTCTTTTTTTTTTTTCATTTATTGATGGACTACACTGTAAATTTTGCTACATAAGGATTTGCTTAGTATTTAAGTCTTCTGAGTATTCATAGCTATCGGCTCTCAAACGTCCCCCAGACGGGACTTTGGTGCCATCTATTAGGACCACTTGGTCGCTCTTGGTGAATCTCTAAACTATTCAAATCTAAAATCAGCGTTTATTTAATCATAATCTGCTTAGTCTAAATAAGTTCAGACACAGAAACACATAGATCCAGATACCCTTCAGTAAGATTATTCAAGGTCTAGGGTCATTAGCGTAGCTAATAGACCAAAGTCAACAGGTAACATTTAAGAGGAGTTATCCTGCCTAAAAATAGTGGTCTTCTTTATTATTATCTCTCACTCATACATATAAGCTCTGGTGAGCGAGTCTTAAAATCACACCCTGGTTCCTGGATCATACCTTTCTCTGTTTGCTCTCATTCTTGTTCATCCTTCTTTTTTTTTCTCTCTTTTAACCAAACTGGGAAATCAGGCTTAAAAAGAAGAGCACGTCCTCTCCTCACATCCCTGCACAGTTCTTCCCCACTCCCTCTCCTCACTTTCTCCCCCTATTCTTGCACTTGGAGAATTCTCCTAAATACGATTCCCCCTTTTTTCATTGAAGTGTCACATGGATAAATTTCTTCACTCTCACTCTAAGACTCCCTCACCAGCCATGGCTGCAAGGAACAGAGACAGGAGAGTAAAGAACACCATAGAAACCCTGAATGAACCACAAGAACCACCTGTCATTGCACCCTCCCTAACTGACACATCTGACATGCAAATTTTGGTTACCAAAATAGCAGAAGCACTGGCTCCTAATTTTGACGCATTAAAACTAGATCAGACAACTAGATCAGACAAGATATCACCCTCTTATCACAGGAAATCAGACAGTTTGCAGGCAGAATAAATTAAATTGAGCAGAGAGTGTCAGATCTTGAAGATCTCACCATGCTCCATAACACCAATCTAGATTCTACCAATCACTCCATAAACGCAATTCAGGCTAAGCTCGAAGATATCGAGAATCGCGCCCGCAGAAACAATATCCGCCTTATAGGGATCCCAGAGGACAAAAGCTATGAGGACTTAAATTCCTTTATTTCTGAGCGCTTACCTCAGCTTCTTAAAATTCCATCTAATTATCCCCCGATAGTAGTGGAGAGGGCACATAGGCTTGGTAGACCATGGGCGGACAATAAAGGTAACCACAGACCCAGACCAGTAATCACAAAACTCTTACATTTTCAAGATAAGGTTACTTTGATGCAATTCTATCGTAAGAATCAGCCTATTACTATTGGAGAATCGAAAATTCTCCTTTTTCAGGATTTTTCAGCTGAAACATCATCCAAAAGGAGGGTGTTAGCCCCTATGTGTACAAAATTAATCCAACAGGGCTACCAAGCCACTATTATCTACCCTGCAAAACTTAAAATCAAAGAAGCTGAGAATGTTTACATCTTTAATACTCTCCAAGAAGTAGAACAACACTTGAAAGACTCCAACACTTTAGGCACATACCCACCAGGTAAAAATAGGTTGATATTGCTTTATTGCTCTGTTATGTGCCTTTCTTCTTCCTCTTTCTTTCTTTTTTCTTCTTTTTTATGAGCAGGATTATGTTGCTCCAGGAAAGTACGATAGATGGGGTGTTATGCCCCTCAGGTTTCCCCTTTTTTCTCTACCCAAATTTTTTTTTTTCCTCTTCTTCCATTCCCCCCCCCACCCCACCGCGCCAGCCACATCAGGTACCCAGCTAAAAACATATGGCAAACTTTAAACTAATCTCCTGGAATGTGGGCAGGATCTCCACCCCGATTAAAAGAAAGAAGGCCATTCTAACATACCTGAGGAAATCGGGGGCCGATATAGCATTTTTGCAAGAAACACATTTAACAGAAGAGGAATCCCAGAAACTCAAATCTACCTGGGTGAAAGAAATTTTCTTTTCCCCGGGGGAGGGGAGGAAGAGAGGGGTGGCGATCAGATCGGGAAAAAAATTGGCCAAGCAGTTATCCATAGTGACACAGACCCCAATGGGAGATTTGTAATAGTTAAAGTAAAAATCCATAAAACAATTTACACCATGTGCAATGTTTACGCCCCTAATAAGTTAGACCCAATCTTCTGGCACGGGATTCAGGCTAAAATTCTCTCTGTTCAGGAGGGACACTTAATACTAGGTGGCGATTTCAACATGTCTCCACATTGTCCACTTGACAGACTTAGAACTTCCAGTAAGTCGCCCAAACAAAAACGGGATAATTTAGAAGCCAAACTAATAAAATCAATTATGCATAACCTAGCAATAAGAGACATCTGGAGGCTCCAAAACCCCAATGTTAGAGATTTCACCTCCCTGTCTAAAGCACACAAAACGATGTCTAGAATCGATCTTTTTCTTATTAGCGATAGAATAAGCTTGTCAGAAGTAAAAGCAGGCTTATTTCCTATCTTTCTATCGGACCATGGTCCCATCTCGCTTGAGGTTCAGACTAGTTGCTATAAAAAGAGATCAACACGCTTTATATTTCCCTCCTTTCTTGCGACTGACCTGAAGTTTAAGAACTGGCTTAAACTTAAATTCGCCGACTATCTTGATCATAATCAGGGTCACATAGGTTCGCCCCTGGTATTCTGGGAGGCTGCAAAGGCAGTCCTCAGGGGCGAAATCATAGCTTATAGTGCAGAAAGATTTAGGAAAATAAGACAAAGGGAGAATGAAATCACCAGTTCAGTAATTAACTCATATAATTCTTATCTACTTGAAAAATCACCCATAAAATGGGCAAAATACATTCGGGCCAAAAATGCCAGAGATACATTTGCAATCTTTCAGGAAACCCAGAGGGACCTTAGACTCCAAGCCAGAATTTACCGATTCGGTAATAAATCTGGCAAATTACTGGCAAATCTGGTGAAAAGGGAAAGAAAAACATCCCTCATTGAAAGCATCCAAAAGGATGGTAATCTTATTGATAAACCAGAAGAGATAGTAAAAGTGTTTGTCAACTACTATCAGGACCTCTATGCAAGCAGGAGTTCAGACATTGCACAGGCTTCCCAATTCTGGAGTCAAATTTCCTGCCCAAAAATTTCAGCGGAAATGGTCAATTCTTTAAATGCCCCAATTACTGAAACAGAGATAAACAAAGTAATTACAGAGCTTGCTAACAATAAATTGCCTGGACCAGACGGTCTTCCAAACGAGTTTTACAAAATCCTGAATTCTGAGATTACCCCCTACCTTAACAATCTATACAACAGTATGTATGTTAAAGGCGATCCGGTGGCCACCTCTTTTTCCGCTTCCAACACTATCCTAATTTTAAAGGGAGGGAAAGATCCCTCCCTCAAAGAATCATATAGGCCCATAACTCTCCTGAATGGAGACTACAAAATTTTTTGTTCTATCATTGCTGAGCGCCTCCAGGCACCACTTGCCAATGTTATACATTCAGATCAGGCTGGGTTTCTCAGGGGCCAAAATTACTCAGCTAAAATTAGAGAGGCCGTGGTTGTTACAGAGTATTTCAGGAAAATGGAGGTGACGGAAAGTGGGGGGGACGGGGTGGCACCTGACTTGGCTATTGTCTCGATCGATGCAGAGAAAGCATTTGATTCGATACACTTCGACCATCTCTTTACATCTTTGGCAAACTTCGGCTTCAAGGGTAAATTTCTCGAATTCATTAGGAATCTTTATAAAGAACCACACACTAACCTGATCGTCAACTCTATATAGCCTCTTCACAGATAATTTGTGGAAGGGGAACGCGCCAGGGGTGCCCCCTGTCCCCCCTACTCTTCGACATCTCAATTGAACCACTAGCAAACATAGCTAGGCAACAACTCGCAGGAATTAAGGTGGGGAAACAGGTTATAAAAATTGCTTTATACGCGGATGATCTGCTGCTATATCTCTCAAATACTAAAACTAGCATCCCTAAACTATTAAACATTACTACCCAATTTGGGTCCTTCTCGGGCTATAAGATCAATGAAGCAAAATCGGAATTGCTATGGCTAAGACAAAATAAAGACTCTCTCCGCGAGAGAGGGTACCCGGAGAGCCTATTAAAAGACACAAAGAGAGAAGTGGATTTAATACCACGAGATAGTTTATTAAAATACAAGAAACAAAGTGTCCAGCAAAGGCCAAAAGGGGAGAATAAAATTGTGTTTAGTACCCCGTACAGTCTAGAATATAGAAAAATATGTGACATCATAAGAGAAAGTCTTCCCATTTTGACCACTGACTATAATATAGAAAACATCACTCAAAATTGCAAATTTGTTGCAAGGAAAAATAAGACCATTGGCAACATTGTGGCACCCTCAGATTTACCAATAGAGAAGAGTAGAACATGGTTACCCCATAGGGTAGGGTTCTACAAATGTAAAGCACAGTGTTGTAAAACATGTAATCATGTAATAGAGGGTACTACCTTTACCTCAACAACAACTAGATGCAAATATGACATCAGGTTTAGATTAAACTGCAAGTCAAATCATATCATCTACCTCCTCACCGGTAGGGGGTGCCAGATTCAATATGTAGGCAAAACAAAACGCCACCCGAAGGACAGGGCACTAGAACATATCCGGGATATCGAGGACCCTGACACGGACACACCTGTATCCAGACATTTTAAATCAACACATGCAGGGGATGCCTCACTTTTGTCTATCCAGGCTATTTATCATGTCCCTCCACACAAAAGAGGAGGTGACAGAATTTACAAACTTGATTATAAGGAGGCACAATGGATCTTTCTGTTGAATACTAGATCACCTCTGGGTATTAACAAAGAGAGTGATGTGAATCTGTTTATTTAAAATGTATCTAAAACCACTTAGGCACATATGTATCAATATATATAAAAAAATGTGCATCCTAAAATCATCTAGAAAGAATTTAATAATTATATATATATATACAATAAAGGAATCACATAAACATATAAATATACATAACTGGCTTGCTATATGTAACATTTTAAATAAGGTTTAATACTATATGTCACCTCTGCCTCTGTTGGTTATTATTATTAAAATGTAGAGTAAACTTAGTCTATCACTAATAAATAATTACTATATGCGCATTTAAAATATCAGTAAACTGTTCAGGTCAGGTGTATGTATTAGCCTGTCAAGGAGTAAAAATATATATAATCACATTAGGGCAAGAAGGGGTTAACTTCATTGTTTTTAACTTTCTCACTAATTGACTAATTGGCAAATGTCTTGTGCTTTTAAAACAGGTCACAGAACTAGCAAAAATCAGCAGTGATCAAGTGTGGAGGAACCACACGAAACATGTCTGCCATTGCTGTTCTGTGACCCCGGATTGCGATTATGAGCTAAGGCTCTATTTTGTTTTTAAAAACCTTGTCACCAATAAAGCTGTTTTTACCTTTTGAGCTTGGGAGTTTTTCATGTCTGCTGATTCCTCCTCTCCCTGCAAGTGAGTGACGCCCGGAAGTGTGTGGTGATTGGATCCTGAGTCTGCGCCTGAGACGTAGGCGCTATTGCTGGGCTCCTGACAGTGAGGAGACAAGATGGAGAAGCTGAGCTGAGCCAACGCTGAAGACACGCTGCTCGAGAACACGGTGAAGAGACCCCGGACCGGTAAGCGCCACTTTTGTTGTATATACTTAGGCAACAACTCGCAGGAATTAAGGTGGGGAAACAGGTTATAAAAATTGCTTTATACGCGGATGATCTGCTGCTATATCTCTCAGATACTAAAACTAGCATCCCTTAACTATTAAACATTACTACCCAATTTGGGTCCTTCTCGGGCTATAAGATCAATGAAGCAAAATCGGAATTGCTATGGCTAAGACAAAATAAAGACTCTCTCCGCGACATTCCCTTTACCGTGTCTAAAGTATCTCTTAAATATCTTGGAATCTTAATCCCCTCATCTCCGGGAGAAATGTATAACCTCAATCTTTCTCCAATTCTAGCGAAGATTGGGGAGAAACTTAAAAACTGGCAATCTCTCCCGTTATCTTTATCTGGGCGGATCGCCTTATTTAAAATGATCCTGCTCCCTAAACTCCTCTATGTCCTACAGAACATTCCACTAATGCTCCTAGAGAAAGATATTCGTTCTCTCAACAGTTCACTTAGTAAATTTCTCTGGCAGGAAAAAAGACCCAGGATATCCTTAAACAAACTTTTTTTACCAAAAGATAGCGGCGTTCTTGCACTGCCGGACATTCGATCCTATAACTATGCCTTTTTAGCCCGTGTGGTGGTCGACTGGATATCTCAGAGTAATTATGTTATGAATCAATCCCTAGAGGAAAATTTGTGTAGCTCGTATCAGCTGCTAGCTCTGGCTCATTGTCCACCTAAAGATTTACCAGGCAGAATCAAAAGATTCAAATCTTTTTCCAATCCCTTAAGGGCTTGGTGGAGAATAGGAAATCTACTATCCCTAAATTGTAAAATCTCTCAATAACTTCCAATACAGGGAAATCCGAAATTCCCTGCAGGAGTAAATTCAGGAATATTCAAGAATTGGCAGGACTTAGGGCTGAGCAGGGTGATACAACTTTGGGACTCAGAGAGGAACATTGTTAAATCTTTTGATGAATTAAAAACAGAGTTCCATATCAACAATAAGGCGTTCTTTGCATTCTTGCAAAGTAGACATCTCTTACTTGAACTAGTGAACTAGACAGGCGGGAACTGGAGCTTGGGTAAATTGGAAGGCTGGATTACCTTGTTTAAAAACGGCATCAGGTCCATCTCCCCATGTTACCAGCTAATCAAATCAGCCAAAGGCGAAGTAGAGCTAGAGAAAATCACTGCCACATGTAATCAATTATTACCACAATTGAGTATTGATATAAAAACTATTCAAAAACAGAATTTATGTTTACCTGATAAATTTCTTTCTCCAACGGTGTGTCCGGTCCACGGCGTCATCCTTACTTGTGGGATATTCTCCTCCCCAACAGGAAATGGCAAAGAGCCCAGCAAAGCTGGTCACATGATCCCTCCTAGGCTCCGCCTACCCCAGTCATTCGACCGACGTTAAGGAGGAATAATAGCATAGGAGAAACCATATGGTACCGTGGTGACTGTAGTTAAAGAAAATAAATTATCAGACCTGATTAAAAAACCAGGGCGGGCCGTGGACCGGACACACCGTTGGAGAAAGAAATTTATCAGGTAAACATAAATTCTGTTTTCTCCAACATAGGTGTGTCCGGTCCACGGCGTCATCCTTACTTGTGGGAACCAATACCAAAGCTTTAGGACACGGATGAAGGGAGGGAGCAAATCAGGTCACCTAAATGGAAGGCACCACGGCTTGCAAAACCTTTCTCCCAAAAATAGCCTCAGAAGAAGCAAAAGTATCAAACTTGTAAAATTTGGTAAAAGTGTGCAGTGAAGACCAAGTCGCTGCCCTACATATCTGATCAACAGAAGCCTCGTTCTTGAAGGCCCATGTGGAAGCCACAGCCCTAGTGGAATGAGCCGTGATTCTTTCGGGAGGCTGCCGTCCGGCAGTCTCGTAAGCCAATCTGATGATGCTTTTAATCCAAAAAGAGAGAGAGGTAGAAGTTGCTTTTTGACCTCTCCTTTTACCTGAATAAACAACAAACAGGGAAGATGTTTGTCTAAAATCCTTTGTAGCATCTAAATAGAATTTTAGAGCGCGAACAACATCCAAATTGTGCAACAAGCGTTCCTTCTTTGAAACTGGTTTCGGACACAGAGAAGGTACGATAATCTCCTGGTTAATGTTTTTGTTAGAAACAACTTTTGGAAGAAAACCAGGCTTAGTACGTAAAACCACCTTATCTGCATGGAACACCAGATAAGGAGGAGAACACTGCAGAGCAGATAATTCTGAAACTCTTCTAGCAGAAGAAATTGCAACTAAAAACAAAACTTTCCAAGATAATAACTTAATATCAACGGAATGTAAGGGTTCAAACGGAACCCCCTGAAGAACTGAAAGAACTAGATTGAGACTCCAAGGAGGAGTCAAAGGTTTGTAAACAGGCTTGATTCTAACCAGAGCCTGAACAAAGGCTTGAACATCTGGCACAGCTGCCAGTTTTTTGTGAAGTAACACCGACAAGGCAGAAATCTGTCCCTTCAGGGAACTTGCCGATAATCCCTTTTCCAATCCTTCTTGAAGGAAGGATAGAATCCTAGGAATCTTAACCTTGTCCCAAGGGAATCCTTTAGATTCACACCAACAGATATATTTTTTCCAAATTTTGTGGTAAATCTTTCTAGTTACAGGCTTTCTGGCCTGAACAAGAGTATCGATAACAGAATCTGAGAAACCTCGCTTCGATAAAATCAAGCGTTCAATCTCCAAGCAGTCAGCTGGAGTGAAACCAGATTCGGATGTTCGAACGGACCCTGAACAAGAAGGTCTCGTCTCAAAGGTAGCTTCCAAGGTGGAGCCGATGACATATTCACCAGATCTGCATACCAAGTCCTGCGTGGCCACGCAGGAGCTATCAAGATCACCGACGCCCTCTCCTGATTGATCCTGGCTACCAGCCTGGGGATGAGAGGAAACGGCGGGAACACATAAGCTAGTTTGAAGGTCCAAGGTGCTACTAGTGCATCCACTAGGGCCGCCTTGGGATCCCTGGATCTGGACCCGTAGCAAGGAACTTTGAAGTTCTGACGAGAGGCCATCAGATCCATGTCTGGAATGCCCCAAAGTTGAGTGACTTGGGCAAAGATTTCCGGATGGAGTTCCCACTCCCCCGGATGCAATGTCTGACGACTCAGAAAATCCGCTTCCCAATTTTCCACTCCCGGGATGTGGATAGCAGACAGGTGGCAGGAGTGAGACTCCGCCCATAGAATAATCTTGGTCACTTCTTCCATCGCTAGGGAACTCCTTGTTCCCCCCTGATGGTTGATGTACGCAACAGTCGTCATGTTGTCTGATTGAAACCGTATGAACTTGGTCCTTGCTAGCTGAGGCCAAGCCTTGAGAGCATTGAATATCGCTCTCAGTTCCAGAATATTTATCGGTAGAAGAGATTCTTCCCGAGACCAAAGACCCTGAGCTTTCAGGGATCCCCAGACCGCGCCCCAGCCCATCAGACTGGCGTCGGTCGTGACAATGACCCACTCTGGTCTGTGGAATGTCATCCCTCGTGACAGGTTGTCCAGGGACAGCCACCAACGGAGAGAGTCTCTGGTCCTCTGATTTACTTGTATCTTTGGAGACAAGTCTGTATAGTCCCCATTCCACTGACTGAGCATGCACAGTTGTAATGGTCTTAGATGAATGCGCGCAAAAGGAACTATGTCCATTGTCGCTACCATCAACCCGATCACTTCCATGCACTGAGCTACGGAAGGAAGAGGAACGGAATGAAGTATTCGACAAGAGTCCAGAAGCTTTGTCTTTCTGGCCTCTGTTAGAAAAATCCTCATTTCTGAGGAGTCTATAATTGTTCCCAAGAAGGGAACCCTTGTTGACGGGGATAGAGAACTCTTTTCCACGTTCACTTTCCAGCCGTGCGATCTGAGAAAGGCCAGGACGATGTCCGTGTGAGCCTTTGCTCGAGGGAGGGACGACGCTTGAATCAGAATGTCGTCCAGGTAAGGTACAACTGCAATGCCCCTTGGTCTTAGCACAGCTAGAAGGGACCCTAGTACCTTTGTGAAAATCCTTGGAGCAGTGGCTAATCCGAAAGGAAGCGCCACGAACTGGTAATGTTTGTCCAGGAATGCAAACCTTAGGAACCGATGATGTTCCTTGTGGATAGGAATATGTAGATACGCATCCTTTAAATCCACCGTGGTCATGAATTGACCTTCCTGGATGGAAGGAAGGATAGTTCGAATGGTTTCCATCTTGAAAGATGGGACCTTGAGAAATTTGTTTAAGATCTTGAGATCTAGGATTGGTCTGAACGTTCCCTCTTTTTTGGGAACTATGAACAGATTGGAGTAGAACCCCATCCCTTGTTCTCTCAATGGAACAGGATGAATCACTCCCATTTTTAACAGGTCTTCTACACAATGTAAGAACGCCTGTCTTTTTATGTGGTCTGAAGACAACTGAGACCTGTGGAACCTTCCCCTTGGGGGAAGTCCCTTGAATTCCAGAAGATAACCCTGGGAGACTATTTCTAGCGCCCAAGGATCCAGAACATCTCTTGCCCAAGCCTGAGCGAAGAGAGAGAGTCTGCCCCCCACCAGATCCGGTCCCGGATCGGGGGCCGATATTTCATGCTGTCTTGGTAGCAGTGGCAGGTTTCTTTGCCTGCTTTCCCTTGTTCCAGCCTTGCATTGGTCTCCAAGCTGGCTTGGCCTGAGAAGTATTACCCTCTTGCTTAGAGGACGTAGCACCTTGGGCTGGTCCGTTTTTACGAAAGGGACGAAAATTAGGTCTATTTTTTGCCTTGAAAGGCCGATCCTGAGGAAGGGCATGGCCCTTACCCCCAGTGATATCAGAGATAATCTCTTTCAAGTCAGGACCAAACAGCGTTTTCCCCTTGAAAGGAATGTTTAGTAGCTTGTTCTTGGAAGACGCATCAGCCGACCAAGATTTCAACCAAAGCGCTCTGCGCGCCACAATAGCAAACCCAGAATTCTTAGCCGCTAACTTAGCCAATTGCAAAGAGGCGTCTAGAGTGAAAGAATTAGCCAATTTGAGAGCATTGACTCTGTCCATAATCTCCTCATAAGGAGGAGAGTCACTATCGAGCACCTTAATCAGTTCATCAAACCAGAAATATGCGGCTGTAGTGACAGGGACAATGCATGAAATGGGTTGTAGAAGGTAACCCTGCTGAACAAACATCTTTTTAAGCAAACCTTCTAATTTTTTATCCATAGGATCTTTGAAAGCACAACTATCCTCTATGGGAATAGTGGTGCGTTTGTTTAAAGTAGAAACCGCTCCCTCGACCTTGGGGACTGACTGCCATAAGTCCTTTCTGGGGTCGACCATAGGAAACAATTTTTTAAATATGGGGGGAGGGACGAAAGGAATACCGGGCCTTTCCCATTCTTTATTAACAATGTCCGCCACCCGCTTGGGTATAGGAAAAGCTTCTGGGAGCCCCGGCACCTCTAGGAACTTGTCCATTTTACATAGTTTCTCTGGGATGACCAAATTTTCACAATCATCCAGAGTGGATAATACCTCCTTAAGCAAAATGCGGAGATGTTCCAATTTAAATTTAAAAGTACATGAGATTCAGCCTGCTGAGAAATGTTCCCTAAATCAGTAATTTCTCCCTCAGACAAAACCTCCCTGGCTCCCTCAGATTGGGTTAGGGGCCCTTCAGAGATATTAATATCAGCGTCGTCATGCTCTTCAGTAACTAAAACAGAGCATCCACGCTTACGCTGACAAGGGTTCATTTTGGCTAAAATGTTTTTGACAGAATTATCCATTACAGCCGTTAATTGTTGCATAGTAAGGAGTATTGGCGCGCTAGATGTACTAGGGGCCTCCTGAGTGGGCAAGACTCGTGTAGACGAAGGAGGGAATGATGCAGTACCATGCTTACTCCCCTCACTTGAGGAATCATCTTGGGCATCATTGTCATTATCACATAAATCACATTTATTTAAATGAATAGGAATTCTGGCTTCCCCACATTCAGAACACAGTCTATCTGGTAGTTCAGACATGTTAAACAGGCATAAACTTGATAAGAAAGTACAAAAAACGTTTTGAAATAAAACCGTTACTGTCACTTTAAATTTTAAACTGAACACACTTTATTACTGCAATTGCGAAAAAACATGAAGGAATTGTTCAAAATTCACCAAACTTTCACCACAGTGTCTTAAAGCCTTGAAAATATTGCACACCAATTTTGGAAGCTTTAACCCTTAAAATAACGGAACCGGAGCCGTTTTAAGCTTTAACCCCTTTACAGTCCCTGGTATCTGCTTTGCTGAGACCCAACCAAACCCAAGGGGAATACGATACCAAATGATGCCTTCAGAAGTCTTTTATCAGTATCAGAGCTCCTCTCACATGCGACTGCATGCCATGCCTCTCAAAAACAAGTGCGCAACACCGGCGCGAAAATGAGACTCTGCCTATGCTTTGGGAAAGCCCCTAAAGAATAAGGTGTCTAAAACAGTGCCTGCCGATATAATTATATCAAAATACCCAGAATAAATGATTCCTCAAGGCTAAATAAGTGTTAATATCAATCGATTTAGCCCAAAAAAATGTCTACAGTCTAAATAAGCCCTTGTGAAGCCCTTATTTACAATCGTAATAAACATGGCTTACCGGATCCCATAGGGAAAATGACAGCTTCCAGCATTACATCGTCTTGTTAGAATGTGTCATACCTCAAGCAGCAAAGGACTGCAAACTGTTCCCCCAACTGAAGTTAATGCTCTCAACAGTCCTGTGTGGAACAGCCATGGATTTTAGTTACGGTTGCTAAAATCATTTTCCTCATACAAACAGAATTCTTCATCTCTTTTCTGTTTCTGAGTAAATAGTACGTACCAGCACTATTTGAAAATAACAAACTCTTGATTGAATAATGAAAAACTACAGTTAAACACTAAAAAACTCTAAGCCATCTCCGTGGAGATGTTGCCTGTACAACGGCAAAGAGAATGACTGGGGTAGGCGGAGCCTAGGAGGGATCATGTGACCAGCTTTGCTGGGCTCTTTGCCATTTCCTGTTGGGGAGGAGAATATCCCACAAGTAAGGATGACGCCGTGGACCGGACACACCTATGTTGGAGAAATTCAATTTGCAAAGTGGCACAGGCCTCCCTCTCAGCTACATGGTGCGAGATGCATATAAAACTTCTTCATAACACATACTTTACCCCTAAAAAAGGCTATAAAATTCATAATGCTAGCTTTAACAAATGTCCAAATTGCTCGCTCCCTGCAGCGGATATAATACATATGATTTGGAGTTGCCCTAGAATAAGGCACCTCTGGTGTAAACTCGAGTTTTGGATTAATAAAGCCCTTAGGATCTCCCATTTGGGTCTTACACAGTCACAGAATGTTTTCGGTTTTAGGGATTATAACCCAAAGGATAAATTTATATTTTTATCTATCCTGGCAACCAGATATCTTATCTTCAAAAAATAGAAGACGAGTGCAATACCATCTATCCCAGAGATAAAGAACTGCCTGAAAAAACAATGCCTCTTAGAACAAAGGGACACTAATCTAGACAATGACTTAGATATCAGACGATTCTTTAGTAAATGGTCAGTCTTCATTAAGTCACTACCAGATATAGAAATGCATGACCTTATTTTCCCATTTAGGAACTCGGAATTGGTGCTCCTGGGTGCCTGGTAGGGATCTGTTGTGCGGTCTGACGCGGGGGGGGAGGTGGAGAGGGTTCCCCTCTCCTTCCCTCTTCCTTCTCCCCACCCCCTTCCCACCTTCTTTTTTTTTTTTTTTTTTGGTTTGCCTTGTGTTTTTGTTTACTAGTTTTTTTTTTTTGGTTTTTTTTTTTTCCTTACTTACTGTAAATAAAATAGAAAGACCCCAGTTAAGTGTACAAACTTTATATTAAGGGGACCATCAATTTGTCAAGAGAAAATGAAACTGTTGTCCTAATTGTTTTTGATGTTCTTTACAATACGTTTTACCTGGCCCTGCGCGGCATAAAGAGGTTGAATTTATTTTGACTGTACACTCTGCTGGACATAAATAAATATTTTAAAAAAAAATGGTATGCTCTTTCTGAATCATGAAAGAAAAATCTGTAGAGTGATCACAATCTAACATGTAAAAAAAATCCCACAGCAGAAAATGTTTTTATGAGAGAAAAGTTCTCAAAAAGGCCAATCTATGTGTTAAGTACTTGTTATTTGTATATAAACTGGGAGGTTCACCCAAAATTTATATACAATAGCCCTTTCAAACCTCTTATAATTACAATAAAGTTATTTTAAATTAACCCCTTTGGTCAATGTGTAAGGGAAATACTCATTGACATGTTTCAGAATCTATTCTAATCCCAATCCATTGTCATTACTGCTAAATTGTCACTATGAAAAATAATAAAAATTATTGTTTTTTACATTGGTTGTAAAAGCACCATTTCTGGTTTGGAGTGATCTACATCTGAAATCAAGAAGAAGACTATGGGTTCCTAGTACAAGGATTTCTGAAACTGTAAAGTGTGAACCAGCACCATTGCAAATTTGTATCTGCAAAGAAGATATTCAAACAAAATGGCGTCTTCATGATTTAGTTTTTATAGGGAATGTGCCTTTGTTCACCAAACACGTTCACGACAGTGTGTTTCATAGTGCTTGTTCCTATATTACTGAACTTCTAAATGGGATTGCACTCATCATCATCATCATCTTGTATAGCGCTACAAACTTCCATACTGATAGAGCTATGTATACGCCAGTTCAATAAGATAGGCGCAAGCACTTTAAAATGCTCTGTAGTGAATGTGTTTGGACCTAGGGGTAGATTTAACAAGCAGCGGATGCTGCCATCTTCCCCCGTAGTTTCCAGATTGCTGTAAACATAAGTTAAGAAGCAGCTCCTTAACTCATCCGCCACCTCTGAGTCCGATTGGCCCCATATCTGCAGGGGGCGGCATTACACAAGCATTTCACTAGAAATGCTTATGCAATGTTAAATTTAGCAATGTCGGGCGGACATGATCCGGCGTTTAGCGATGTCGAGTGCACATGATCCGCTACAGCCCGCCCACCCGCATCATAATAAATCAGCCCCATAGTGTTAAAAAAAGGCACTCACAAAGGATAATTACATGGAGAGTTGTTTAACTTACCATTTACTAGAGCAGATTTGCATAAGCAACACATGCATAATAAAAAGATAATGCAATAGCACTTACCAAGAATTTTAAAGGGACAGTAAAGTCTTAATTAGACATTCATGATTCAGACAGAGCATACAATGCTACCTTCTCTTGCTATTCTTTGTTGAAAGGTTTATTTAGGTAAGCTCAGGAGCAGCAAAGCACCTGGGTGCTAACTGCTGATTGTCTGCATATATATGCCTTTTGTCATTGGCTCACCCCATGTGTTCCGTTAGCAACCAGTAGTGCATTACTGCTCATTCAACAAATGATACCAAGAGAATGAAGCAAATTTGATAATAGAAGTAACTTGGAAAGTTGTTTAAAAAAATGGTATGCTCTATGTAAATCATGAAAGAAACATTTTGGGTTTCATGTCCCATTAAATAAGCAGTAGATTTTTTCCCCAGACAAATTACAGTTACTTCCATTTTCCCCTCCCCCTGTATCATGTGACAGCCATCAACCAATGACAAATATGTATAGACTGTAAACTCTTACTCATGCACAGTAGGAGTGGGAGCCTCAGAAAGCGTGCGCATACAAAGATTGTGCACGTTTTGATAAAGGAAGAAAATTGGAAAGTTTTATGTGGGGGTTTAATTGCATGCTCTATATAAATCATGAAAGTTTAACTTTTATTAAACTTTCCCTTTATCCTACAGCTATGTTCAAACAATAGCATAGAACATTTTATTATTGCTTTTTTATGCCCCTTTAGGGATTCTAAAAAATGACCTAGCTGAAAAACATGATTTTGAAAGTAAGATTAAATGTACCCCATGTGGTGCTGATTTTCTAAAGTATTATTTTATAAAAAGAAAAATGTATATGTTGAGGTGATGTGGCAAATATAGTAAAATAATTCAGTAATGCCATAGGCAGAAGTCAGTTCACTAATGTCCTAGACATGATTACACCTATTTTAAGCTTTATGGTTGTTTCTTTAAACATTGCAAACAAATTTGGATGAAATAATGAACGATTCTTCATCCATTGGGACTTTTATTCACACAGTGGTATTATAATAAATGTCATTATGTTTTTTTCATCTGAAATAGATACAATAAGCAACTAGGACATGCCCATAGTAAAGAACCCTGCCTTTGGGACTGACAATACAACAAAAAATGTAAGCCAAATAAAGGGATAGATTACGAGTGGTGCAATGACTGTTGCGCCAAAGCAAAAAGGGATTTATTGCATGTGTCGGAAGTAAGGCGCATATTACAGGTTGAAAGAAAATGCATTTGCAATTGAATTTTAGCGCGCGTCAGGATAGCATAACTTTATAGCTCTGGTTAACTGTTACAGTCAAGATTAAAGTAGAGAAAAAAAATGAAAAATACATTTAACAGTTACAATCATAATAACACTGTCTTATAAAAATTAGTAATAAAGATATTGCATTAAAAAATTACAAGGGCCCACAAATGTAAGGTTAGTGGTTTAAGAAGAAAAAAAAGACTGCAAAGGACTTTAATTAATAGAGGTACATATCTAAATATTTGTAGAAATATATATATATATATATTTTTTTTTATATAAATATATATATATATATATATATATATGTGTGTGTGTGTGTGTGTGTGTGTGTGTGTGTACATATGCATTTATGTATTTATATGTATATATGTATTTTCAGACATATATGCACATATAAACACATAAATATTTATATATTAGTGCATAGAAGCCCTTTGCAGTCAAGTAGATGAAAACATGAAAACTCATATTTATGCAATATTCATATTTAATAAAGTGTTTTACTGTGTATTTACTGTAAATATTTCGCATACTAATGTTCTTCACATAAGATAATATGTTCTAACTATTTTTAAATAAATATTCCTATCAATTGGTTGATGAAGGGTATACACTGTAATGCTCTTGGGATATTTCCCCATCAGATGAAACTTGGCCAGTAGTCTTCTTATCCCGGCCTCAAGTGGAAGGATAAGGAAATATCCCAGAACAAAGTAAGTAGACTTTTTTCAGATGAGAGAAATCATCCACAGCTACAGGAGGCCAATTCTTGCAGTCTCTGTTTCGTTTAGTCAGCTCAGTGAGTGGAGCAACAATTTGGGAGAAATACATTATAAACTTGCGATAATAATTGGAGAACCCCAAGAATCTCTGTAGTTCCTTTAATGAGGTGGGTTGAGGCCATTCCAGAACTGTGGTTAGCTTTGTAGGATCCATGGCAAAACCTTCTTTCGAGATGACATAGTCAAGGAACTGGATCTGAACTTGATCAAACTCAGATTTCTCCAGTTTGGCTACCAGAGAATTATTTCTGAGGCAAAGTACCTGTTTTACATGCTCATGTTGTTCCTCAAGGGTGGATGAGAATATGAGGATGTCATCCAAATAAACAATGACAGTGTGATTAAGGAGGTCACAGAAGACATCATTGACAAATGCTTGGAAGACAGCAGGGGCATTACACAGCCCAAAAGGCATTACGATGTATTCATAATGCCCTGATCTTGTGTTGAATGCAGTCTTCCACTTGTGTCCCGGGAATATACGAATGAGATTATACGCCCCACGTAGGTCCAACTTTGTAAAGTAGCAAACATTCTGGAGTGAATCATATAATTCAGTGATCAAAGGAATAGGATAACGATTTTTGATAGCAATGTTGTTTAGGGCTCTGTAGTCGATACAGGGTCTGAGACCACCATACTTTTTACTGACAAAAAATAAGCCAGCCTTTAGCTAGGTTTTCTTGATATATTCCTCCATGGCCTTGGTTTCAGCTTTGGAGAGCGGATAAGTCCTGCCTTTAGGAAGTGGGGCTCCAGAAAAGCGGCCTATTTTGCAGTCGTAAGGATGGTGGGGTGGCAGCACATCAGTTGCTTTCTTTACAAAGACATCCATAAATTCTGTGTATACTGAGGGAAGATTAGAAGGGGTCAGAAGGCTGGCTATAGGGATGTGTTGCATTGGAGTAACCTTAGCCAGAAAGGAGTGAAAACAGGATTTACCCCAGGAGGCCAACTGTCCCTCAGTCCAGTCGAATTGAGGATTGTGTTTACGTACCCAAGGAAAACCAAGGATAACTGGTTGTGCAGGAGAATGAATGACATTGAACTGCAATTGTTTGGTATGAAGGACTCCCACAATCATGATAATGAGTACTGATTCGATATGGATTAAACCTGGGAGTGCCATCCAGAGTAGTTATTTTAACCATTTCATGAAACGGTGATCTAGAAAATTTCCAACTGCCCCTGAATCAATAAAGGCTTGAGCATGGACAGAATTCTGAAGAAAGGTAAAGCTAACGGGTACCAGAATCTGAGAAGGGTGAGGGGTATTTGCATTGGCCATGCTTAGAGGTACCCCACTTTTATCCTCAAAGTTTTGGCTTTTCCTGACAGTAAATCACAATTATTGAGTTGGTGTGAATTAGAACCACAATAGAAACATAGTCTCAATCCCCTTCTTCTCTGTCTTTCAGATTAAGAGGGCTTAAGGGAAGAGAAATCCATTGGTTCCTCTTCAGAAGTAACTGGAGGTGCTGAAGGGGTAGAGGATAGTCTAGAGACTGGATGAGTAGGAGGATGAGAGGGAAGGATTCTACGAGTTTTGTCTCTCTCAGCTTGTCTCTCCTGAAAGCGAGAATCCAGACTGATACAAAGTGTTATGAATTCATCAAGGGAAGATGGAACATCACGATAAGTGAGCTCATCCTTGATGTGCTCATGCAGGCCTCTACTGAAGGCCCCTTTGAGAGCACTGCCATCCCAACTGGTCTCATGTGCTAAGGTGCGAAACTCGGTAGTGTATTGTGCCACAGATCTATTGCTCTAGCGGAGATCCAAGAGAGAGTACTCTGCGGCTGAGTAACAACAGGAGCAGCGTTTTTCTCTGCAACCAGTTAGGAGAGCATAGCAGATATAGCCTCTAGTTTAGAATCCACATTCTGCAAGTGTATGGCGTGGGTTCCCAGGGTCTGTCCCTGAAGAGAGACTGCTCTTATTACCTCATTTAGGTCCCTGGCCCAAGTATAATGTAATGCTCGTGGGATATTTCCCTATCAGACCAAACTTGGCCAGTAGTCTTCTTATTTCGGCGTCATTTGGAAGGATAAGGAAATATCCCAGAAAAAGTAAGTATAAGAAATTAGGTAAGCAGTACTCACGGTAGACAGGGCAGTCCTTAACGGCAACAAGAGAAAGGCAATCCAGCAGATTAGCAGTTCAGGGGTAAACCAGCAGAATAGTCAGGATCAGGCAGAGGTCAGCAACAAAGGTAATCCAGCAGTTTAGCAGTTCAGGGGTAAACCAGGAGAATGGTCAGGAAAAGGCAGAGGTCAGCAACAAAGGTAATCCAGTGGTTTAGCAGTATAGGGGTTAACCAGTAGAATGGTCAGGCAGGCAGAGTTCAGTAATGATAAGGCAATCCAGCAATTCAAGGGTAAACAGGCAGAGTGGTCAGACAGGCAGAGTTCGCAATAAGGCAATCCAGCAATTCAAGGCTTAAACAAACAGAGTGGTCAGACAGGCAGAGTTTAACAATCATAAGGCAATCCAGCAATTCAAGGGTTAAACAGGCAGAGTGGTCAGACAGGCAGAGTTCAGAAACAATAAGGCAAACAAATTAACAGCAGTTCAGAATAATAGCACCCAGGGAAGCACACGACTAACCTATACTTGGGCAGTGAAGAGAAGTGAAGGAGGTTCTTACATAGTTCACGCCAAGGAGACCTTCCAGGTGAATCCAGAGCGGCATTGGATACTACGGCAAGCAGTGATGACGTCATTGCAGCATATCCACAACAACCACCATGACCATGGTAACGGCCATGCTCACGGAGCTGCGAGTCACGCCGCGATCATAGCAACGGCTATGATCACGGAGGAGCAGCATGACATACAATAGGTATTTTGAATAAATAGTAAAGGTAATTCCTATTACCAAAAAAGCAAGTATTGCCTATTACTACCATCTTCCCAAATAGGGAATAGGCTGTCTACCAATAATCTTTCTTCATACATTTGTTTTTGAAAAAAATGGTCATTACATTAGATTTGTATATTATGGATACTACAGATTTACTAGATAGATTGACTAAAGTTCCACCTAGAATTGATAACAGAATTTGGATAAGCTGTGATATCACCACATTGTATTCTAATATTCAACATCATTTAAGGTCAGCGGTAGAATACTTTTTAAATTTGGACATTTTTATGCCTGAGAAACAAAATAGGTGTATTCTTAAATCCGTTGAATTCATTTTGTTTGTGGCAGCAAGATGAACACATCTAGTCAGCCAATCACAAAAGACACATGTGTGCAGGTACCAATTAGCAGCAACTCCCAATAGTGTAGGATATGTTATTCAGGTTAGGGTGCATGATAAAAAGCAGGACCTGTGCATTTTTTGCTGCTGCTGCTGCATTGTTAAATCTTATTGTTGAGTATTTTTAATATATATTGTGTGTAACTCAAAAACAAGTAAATGATACAGCTGTAAAAATGTGGCCAGTATTACTGATCTGTGAGTTTGTACTCTTCTGTCACAGTCTGTGAGACTACTTCAGCTCTAAGATGGCGGCACCCAGTATGAAGAGGCGGAGCTTCACTATTAAAAAAGGAAAACTGATTTGAAACGAACTGCATGAAGAGTATGAAATGCAATAATAGTTACTAATCTTTTGTAGTTGTGCAAAGAAGTTTAAAGGATGCTTTTATTAATTACTCTTTTTTATCTTTATTTATTTAATAGAAAAATATATTTTGCAAACAATTGAAATAAATGTATGCCCCACAAACAAAATGTGTAATATACAATACAAAGAAATGTAAAAGTAAATTTTAAGTAATTTAAAATAGCAAATAGTAAGGGCCAGGTTACAAGTGGAGCGTTATTTAACACTACTGCTCGAGCGTTAACTGCGCTATAAGTAAGATTTTTGCGCTTGTCAGGTTGTGCTCGTATTATGAGTTGAAAGTAAACTGTTTTCGCTCTCACGCTAACCCAACAAGAGCAAAAAGCTGAACTTAGAATATCGTGTGTGCATTCACGTATTACCTCATAGAAGTCAATGGAGCAAAAAAAAAATGGAAAAAACTTGCATGCATACCCAATTACATATTCTCATGTGCGCTAACCCGACATGAAAATATGAATATTTCAAATTCCAATGTTCTTCACATAGAAGAATATGTTCTATTTATTTATAAATACATATTTATTTATTTATATATATATAATGACACTCGATGACGTCATCACGCTAAAGCGTGAGCGTGATGCGTCATCATTAGGAAGTGCACCCTGGTGGCTGTGGTTATACCGTAAGACTGTGCTTATCTCTTCTGGGAATTATATATATATATATATACACATGTAGGTATAGATATATACAGATATATACAGGAATATCTATTTATAGATACATAGAACATATTCTGCTATGTGGAGAACATTAGAATGTGAAATATTTACAGTAAATACATAGTTAAAACCTTTATTAAATGGACAGTCTAGCCAAAATTAAAGTTTCATGATTCCGATATGGCATGCAATTTTAAACAACTTTCCAATGTACTTTTATCAGCAAATTTGCTTTGTTCTCTTGGTATTCTTTTTTGAAAGCTAAACCTCGGTAGACTCAAACTGATTTCTAAACCGTTGAAAACCGCCTCTTATCTCAGGGAATGTTGACATTCCTGTGTCACACTGTGACAAAAGCACTACTTTGCCCAAAATCATTTAGAATAGTAAATGAACAATTGTCTGCACTTATTGTCACCTTGAAACGACTGCTGGTGTTTTTTATGATTTTTTTATACATCTTTATTATTTCCTCATCCCCCATTGTCCCGTGGCTTCAAATCGCCAATCACAGACTGATATACGTATACTAGACTGTGATCGACCCTGCATGCTTTGTTGGTGCCAGTGACGTTATCACTGATGTTTCCGGCACAGCGAGATTGAGCTCACGCTTTATGCAAAAGTGCACATAAAAATGTCAGAGTACACATTTTCCTCCAGAGTGAGTGAGCAAGAAGCCAGTTGTGATACCTGTTATAGTTGCCTGCACTGTGAGCAGGTAATGATATTGTATGTGATTGCTTATGATTTGTTTTTTTTTCTCATGAGAAGGTGTATATATGTGTTTAATAGTTTATTTTAATGTGTTTGTGACTTGTTTTGTGCATTTTTTTTTAATCCTTTAAACCTTTAGACCTACTAGGTCTTCAGGTGTGCTAATACTTAGAGCGCAAATTTTTATTGCTTTATTGTGCAGACTATTTACTTTCAACTTGTAATATGCACACAGTGACGATATTGTTCTTTGGGTCCCGACTCCCGTGCTAACATTAGTATGCCACTTGTAATCTAGCCGTAGACAGACAGATAGACAGATCTGCAACCTGCACTAATAAAAGGCTCCCCTGCATTACGATTGTAAAACATTCTGCCTATGGGGCCGATTTATTAACGGCCGAATGCAGCAAAACACATCTATTTCCGCACGAGCCTTCAGGCTCACCGGAAACAGGGGTTAAGAAACAGCGGTCTTAGAACTGCTGCTGCTTAACTTGTCCGCCACATCTGAGGTAGGGGACAACAATACGCCCGATCGCATGCGATCGGGTTGAGTGACACCCCTTGCTAGCAGCCGATTGGCTGAAGATGTGCAGGGGGCGGCAATCGGCCCCTATTTATAGACTGGCTACTATGGGCCACCTAGCACTTGGGCCCTGGTGCCACTGCACCTGCTGCACCAATGGTAGTTCTGCCCCTGAATAAGTCTCCATATGCTTATCAGGACCCAAAGTTTAACTTTACCAACTGTAATATGCTCTATTATCTAATAAATAATCTATTATTTATTGTTGAATTTTTTCATTCTTTAAAGAGATAGATAATCCCTTTATTACCCATACCCCAGTTTTGCATAACCAACAGTTATATTAATACACTTTTTACCTCTGTGATTACCTTGTATCTAAACCTCTGCAGACTGTCTTCTTATTTCAGTTCTTTTGACAGAATTGCATTTTAGACAATCAGTGCTGACTCCACTGGAGTGATCACAATGTTATCTATAGGGCACAAGAACTAGCACTGTCTAGCTGTGAAAAACGGTCAAAATGCACTGATATAAGTGGCAGCCTTCAACGGCTTAGACATTAGCATATGAGCCTACCTAGGTTTAGCTTTCAAAAAAGAATACCAAGACAAGAAAAGCAAATTTCATGATAAAAGTAAGTTGGAAAATTGTTTAAAATTAAATGCCCTATCTAAATCATGAACGTTTAATTTTAACTAGACTGTCCCTTTATGGTTATAAACATGTAAGCACACTGTAAATGTTACATTTTAATTGTACTGTTGGCAAAAAAACAAAATGTCTTGTTTACTTTTAGTACAGCTATATTTTATGTTCATGTGCTATAGATTAAATAACCATCAGGTGTCACTATTTGCAGTTCTTGATCTTGTATTAACATTGCAAAGAATCATACTGCAGCTCATACACCTCTCTATGTCAAAGTTTTGGCCTTCTCAAGTTCCCATAAATAGAAAATAGACAGCAGGTCTTATGCTTTCCCATTGTGAAGTAAGTATCTTTAAAAAGTTCAAAACTAGGTATTGTTTTGCCATGTGAATACAGGAACACAGGGTCTCCTAACAATATGGGCTTTGCTATGCTGGACAAACACCTCCTGAGACCAGTAGAGCATTCTATGAAAAATCTTGGGATGCATTGCTGTAATCCTATTTGACACTTACCCAGAACCTATAACTAAACACAGCTCATGATAAACATATTAACTATAGAGTAACACAGTCTTTGTATCCAATCCCAATACTACTTGATTTAAACTTGCAGTTCAACAATTGTAAATCATGCTCCAGATATTGTAGTAAACATGGTTATGTTTATCATTTTAATGGGGTTCTCCCTGATGTAGTGGCAGTTCTAAGATATAGTGCTTAGTCATAAGAAGCACCCCCCAACAGTCAAGGGATTATAGCAACCACATATACTGTAAGCAAGACAGTCCATTTACCTCTCATGTGCACCACTAATGATAGAGGTAACGAGTGTGAAACGAGATTTAGAAAAGAAAATAGCAATGCTAAAATGATAATCCCCATCATTCATAATAGCTTTTTGTGAAATGAAACCTAAAGAAAATAATTTCATAATTCAGATACAACATAACATAACAATTTTCCAATGTACTTCTATTATCTAATTTGCTTTGTTCTCTTGTTATCCTTTGTTGAAAAGGATACCTAGGTAGGCTCAAGAACTGGGAGTTAGCTGCACATATATGCCTCTTGTCATTGGTTTACCGATTAGTTCAGCTATCTCCCAGTAGTGTATTGCTGCTCTTTCAATAAAGGATACCAAAAAAAGTAAACAAAATTGATAAAAGAAGTAGATTGGAAAATTGTTTAAAATTGTATGTTCTATCTGAATTATGAAAGTAAAACAATGGGTTTTATTTCCCTTTAAGGTCTCCATTTTTTAAATTTTAGAACCACTCCTGCAAGGCACCTACTGAGCATTTGCAAATATAATCCTCCAATCCTGTTGATTGAGAAAGCAACGTGTTTTTCAAATCAATGATGGCCATAGCTTTACAATTTCCAGAGGCCAGGCATTAGTTTAAAGCATTTTAGGGTGCACACTGCTAAAGGTATTTACATGATAAAGTTTACAATAATGCTTACAGTGAACACTACATAAAGTGTAATGTGTCCATTTCAGCATACTAATGTTAATTGTTTGCATTGATGGGAATTAAAATGCTCAAATGCTTATCTGTGCAATGTTCATATATTCCAAGTGGAGATAGCAAAGTCATGGACCTTTTACAGTATATTGGTATTGACTTTTTTGATTGATTTAGCTAAATCTGTATGCTGTAAAGGTAAAGCCAATGAGGACCATTTATCAAGCTACGTATGGAGCTTGTGGGCCCGTGCTTCTGGTGAGTACTCAGACTCGCCAGAAACAGCAGTTATGAAGCAGCGGTCTAAAGACTGCTGCTCCATAACCCTGTCCGTTTGCTCTGTGCAGGCGGGCAGGAATCGCCACAATTCAACCCGATCGAGTACGATCGGGTTGATTGACACCTCCCTGCTGGCAGCCGATTGGCCGCAAGACTGCAGGGGGCGGCGTTGCACCAGCAACTCTTGTGAGCTGCTGGTGCAATGCTGAATACTGAGAGCGTATTTCTTTCCGCATTCAGCGAGGTCTTGCACACTGTCGAATCAGGTCCGCAAGACCTTTGATACATAGGCCTCAATGCCTTGTCCTTTTTTTACATTATACAATGTTTCCAATTCCTAGAATAAAAGTCTACAAACATTTTTTTTCCGTTACATTGAAATAAGAAGATAATTCCTTACATTGATGCTTTATATTTCTGCATTGACTAGGAAGCATATTGCTATTCATGGTTAATGGGAAGGAAACTACAGAGCAGTTAGAATATTCTCAGTTTTATTTTTCCTTATTGCTGGGGGTTTGTGCAAGGATGTTTTGTTGATAATAGCTGCATGCGCTATATGGGATTGCTGCTGATAAACCCTATACAGTATGTGTCCTACTACCAAACAGGTTGATTTTACCTAAAGTAATTCAGACAACCTCTTTTTTTAATCTATGATGCTTATGTGCTTCTGATAAAATGATATATCAATAACATTCTGAGGAGCCACCTAGCTGCATACATTGGCATTATAAAGCTTTAAAGGGACAGTCAACACAAAATTGTTATTGTTTAAAAAGATAGATATTGCCTTTACTACCCGTTTCCCAGCTTTGCACAACCAATATAGTTATATTAAAGGGACTTAATACTCATATGCTAAATCACTTGAAACTGATGCAGTATAACTGTAAAAAGCTGACAGGAAAATATCACCTGAGCATCTCTATGTAAAAAAGGAAGATATTTTACCTCACAATCTCCTCAGCTCAGTAGAGTTAGTTCTGTGTAAAAAGTTATACTCAGCTGCTCCCAGCTGCAGGTAAAAAAATTAAAAAAATGAAGAAATGAACAGCAGCCAATCAGCATCAGCAGTGCTGAGGTCATGAACTCTTACTGTGATCTCATGAGATTTGACTTAACTCTCATGAGATTTCATAGTAAGCTTCCTTTACCTGATTGGTGAAATAATATGAGCGTTCACGATGCTCATCCCTTCAGTTGTCCCGGGACAGACACACTAATATGCTGCTTAGAAATCATTTACAATTGGAGGTGGCTACTGAGGATTTTTTGAGGTAAAATATCTTTCTTTTTTACATAGAGATGTTCAGGTGATATTTTCTAGTCAGCTTTTTACAGCTATGCTGCATCACTTTCAAGTGTTTAAACATTTGGGTATTATGGCCCTTTAATATACTTTCTAACATTTAAATCTCCAAATTTATGTCTGTTTCTAAATGAATAAAGACAGCCCCATGATCACATGCTTTTTTATTAGTTTTTCACAACAGGGGAGTGCTACTTCATGTGAGCCATATAGATAACATTGTGCTCACACCGTGGGTTCTAACAACACAGCGCTAATTGGCTAAAATGCAAGTCTATAGGTAAGGGGGCTGTCAGAAGAGGCTTAGATACAAGGTAATCACAGAGGTAAAACATATAATAACATAACTTTCGGCTAGATTACGAGTTTTGCGGTATGAGTGAAAAAGCAGCGTTAAGGCTCTTTTTCACTACCGCTGGTATTACGAGTCTTGCAGGTTTAGGGGCACCGCACACTTTTTTGGCCGTAACGCAACGTAACTACCGCAGCTTTCCAAAAGTCCTTTTTCAATGGGACTTCCTTTGCGCCGGTATTACTAATCTGCCTGGGAGGCCAAAAAGTGAGCGGTCAAGATCCATACCGTAAACTGAAAGTCAGTAGTTAAGAGTTTTACCCTACAACGACGTAACATAAAACTCATAACTAAAGTGCTAAAAAGTACACTAACACCCATAAACTACCTATTAACCCCTCAACTGAGGCCCTCCTGCATCACAAACACTAAAATAAAATTATTAAGCCCTAATCTGCCGCTCCAGACATTGCTGTCACTATGATAAACATATTAACCCCTAAAATGACGCAGTCCTGCATCGCAAACACTAGTTAAATATTATTAACCCCTAATCTGCCATCCCTAAAATCACCGCCACCTACCTACATTTATTAACCCCTAATTTTCTGCCCCCAACGTCGCCGCCACTATACTAAAGTTATTAACCCCTAAACCTAACCCTAAGTCTAACCCTAACACCCACTAACTTTAATGTAATTAAAATAAATCTAAATAAAAATTACAATTAATACCTAAATAATTCCTATTTAAAACTAAATACTTAGCTATAAAATAAACCCTAAGCTAGCTACAATATAACTAATAGTTACATTGTATCTAGCTTAGGTTTTATTTTTATTTCACAGACAAGTTTGTATTTATTTTAACTAGGTAGACTAGTTAGTTAATAGTTATTAACTATTTACTAACTACCTAGCTAAAATAAATACAAATTTACCTGTAAAATAAAACCTAACCTGAGTTACACTAACACCTAACCTTACACTACAATTAAATAAATTACATAAATTAAATACAATTAACTAAATTACAAAAAAAACCCTACTAAATTACACAAAATAAAAAAAGAAATTATCAGATATTTAAACTAATTACACCTAATCTAATAGCCCTATCAAAATAAAAAGCCCCCCCCCCCCCAAATAAAAAACCCCTAGCCTAAACTAAACTACTAATAGCCCTTAAAAGGACCTTTTGCGGGGCATTGCCCCAAATAAATCATCCCTTTTACCTGTAAAAAAAAAATACAAACAACCCCCCAACAGTAAAACCCACCACCCACACAACCAACCCCCCAAATAAAATCCTAACAAAAAAAACTAAGCTCCCCATTGCCCTGAAAAGGGCATTTGGATGGGCATTGCCCTTAAAAGGGCATTTAGCTCTTTTTCCGCCCAAACCCTAATCATTTTATTTAGATCTATTTTAATTACATTAAAGTTAGGGGGTGTTAGCGTTAGGGTTACGTTAGGGTTAGACTTCGGGCTAGGTTTAGGGGTTAATAACTTTAGTATAGTGGCAGCGACGTTGGGGGCGGAAGATTAGGGGTTAATAAATGTAGGTAGGTGGCAATGTTAGGGGTGGCAGATTAGGGGTTAATAATATTTAACTAGTGTTTGTGATGCGGGAGTTTGGCGGTTTAGGGGTTAATATGTTTATTATAGTGGCAGCGATGCCTGGAGCGGCAGATTAGGGGTTAATAAGTATAATGTAGGTGTCAGCGATGTCGGGGGTGACAGATTAGGGGTTAATAAGTGTAAGATTAGGGGTGTTTAGACTCGGGGTTCATGTTAGGGTGTTAGGTGTAAATATAAATTTTATTTCCCCATAGGAATCAATGGGGCTGCGTTACGGAACTTTACGCTCCTTTATTGCAGGTGTTAGGCTTTTTTTCTGCCGGCTCTCCCCATTGATGTCTATGGGGAAATAGTGCATGAGCATGTAAAACCAGCTCACTGCAGCTCACAGCAGCAGTGGTATTGGAGTGCGGTATGGAGCACAATTTTGCTCTACGCTCACTTCTTGCCTGCTAACGTTGTGTTTTTGTAAACTTGTAATACCAGCGCTGTAGGTAATTGAGCGGTGCAAATAACTTGCAAGTTAGTACCGCACTGCTCATAACGCAAAACTCGTAATCTAGCCGCTAGTTCTCTGTGCAAAACTGGGGAATGGGTAATACAGGGATTATCTATCTTTTTAAACAATAACATTTTTTGAGTTGACCGTCCCTTTAACTAACAGTACCTGAATGTAATGAATGAGGAGAAATAAAGACTGTTTGAAAATATGTTATTACATTTTGAGAGCTTTTAATGACAGCATTAAGTGACAGGTGAAGTAAAATTGGCCTTCATGGGTAAGTATTTTGGAGCCCTAAGATCATCATTAGTTTCCATCCAAGTTTTTCTTTTGTAATGGGTTTGCACTGTGAGAGGATTTGTTGTTTGTATTTTAATATTAATTTAATAGGGAATGTTTTATTTGATATAGTCAGCATATATAAACAATCACAACTCAAATTGTATATGCCGCGCAGGGCAACAGCAGTAGCCGTGTAAACAGATTAACACAATAAAAAAGAAAAATTGATATAGTAAATAATATCTGCCACGCCGGGCAGATTACAAAATACATAAACCTGCTATCTTATATACATTGACAGTTGATACCTAAAATCGGATTTAAGACAATCATTAAGACATCAACTCATTTTTTTAGGCGTTCTTTAAGAATTTCTTGTTTGTTTTATTTATTATATTCTTCTTTTTTTTTTTTTTCTTTTTTTTTTTTTTACATATAATGAATATAGCAATGTCTATAGCTGACTCATACTTTTTTTTCTTTTCTAATAATAAAATGAAGAAAATAAACAGATAGAAAAGAAAAGAAGAGAAAAAAAAAAAAAAAAAAAAAAAAAGGAACAAGTCCCTCTCGTCCTCAACCCCGTCCAGACCTTATAATGTCCAGAGAATCTAGGCTATATTCAATAGGAACCTTGTTCTCAGTAACAAGAAATTCATCATAGAGTACAAATTCGGCAAAACTATCTGAACTTAAAAATGGTGACAAAATACGTTTTTGAATATTAAGTGTATAAGATTTGATAATAGGTAACCAATCTAAGATAAATTTCTTTATTTTTTTTTCTTTAGCGGACTTAAGATGGTAGGATTCAAAAATTATTTGATTTTGTATTTCCTGGATAACCAGAGAAAAGGGGGGGGCCGATTTAGATTTCCAATTTTTTGCTATGAGATGTCTAATTGACAAAATGATAGGAACAAGCGTTTTTAACCTCAATTTAGAGTTAATAAAATGAAAATTGAAGAAAAAAATATTGTCTGGAGTAAATGCTATATTAACGCCGTAAAACTTTTTTAACCAGAAAGATACTTTATTCCATAGTTGTCTTAATTTAGGGCAATAATAAAACATATGTAATAGATCTGCTTTGGGATATAAGCACCGGGGACAAGCAGCTGATTGAGAACTATATATCTTTGACAACTTTAAAGGGGTTAAATAAGATCTATTTATAATTTTAAAATGTGATTCTTTCCAGCTCGAGGGAATTCGACATTTATTAACTATAATACAACTAGCTTTTATTTCATCGTCCTCCAAATTTGGACAGTCCCGAGACCATGAAATACAAATATCATAAATATTAAGTGGGTTCTGTTTATTGAGCATTATATCATACATAAGAGAGATTGAGGAAAGTCCTGCTCGAAACTTCAATATACATTTTTTAATATCAGACCATGCTAAGCTTTGATTAGGTTCCCAGTTGTGGCTACTAACATAATGTCTTAACTGAAAATAAGCATACATATCCTGTCTAGGTAGACCAAATTGTGAAACAAGAGATTCAAAGGAGCAGATATGACCATTATGCTGAAAAATGTGATGTATATTAGTGAGTCCTTTATCTGCCCATTTCTTAAAGACTAACTGAGAGTAACCTGGGGGGAAATCTATTATTCCTATTATCGGGAATAGAGAATGTTTTAACCAAGGCAACATATATGGAATTCAAGGACCTGTAACCTAGTTTTATGGGAACAATATAATAATTTGAAGGACTTAGTATAACTATGCTTTGATCTCTGAAGATAGGTATAAATTTTACAATGTGTTACAGACAAAAGTAAACACACAACACAATTGGGGAAACACAGGGAGCTGTATTAAGAATGATAAAGCTAGGTGACAAATGAATTATTTGACTAAATGGCAGTTATGTGTTCAAGCCTCAAGTCATGTGTCAAGTCCCTACCCTCAAGATTCAAGTCAAATCTCACTTTCCTTGCAAGACACTTTCAAGTCAAGTCTTAAGTCTGGGAGCCAATTTTAAAAGAAAAAAAGGAGGTGGTGGTGGTGTGTGTGCGGGGGGGAGTTCAGTAACTAAAAAATCAAAAAGACTTTGAGTAAAAAAAATGTTTTATCATAGGCTAGTTCAACAATGTTTTATTTAAACATTATTGTGCTATTAATCAAATTTATCAAGATTTCATTCTAGAAAAACTATTTTTTTCCACAAGATGCAAGTCGGTCTCTAAAAATATATAAGTCCCGAGTCAAGTCGAGTCAGTGCATCATTTATTGTGAGTCAAGTTGAGTCATTGAAGCAACTTGAGTCCAACTTGAGAGTCAAGGTCAATTATCTATATGAGTGTATATTACTGGCAAGAGGACTTCTCTTTAACTTTAAAGGGACATACAACACAAAATTGAATCCCCATAAAAGTTTACTTGATTGTAGTAAAAACAATGTATTTCACTGTATCTTATTTATTAATTTGCCCTCTTCTCCTATAATTTAAGTCTGAAAATTGTGTTTATTATTCCATTACCGCTAGAGAGGCTAGAGTGCAAAACTCAGACTTCATAACCATAAGACATTCTACACAGTAATTGTTTAATCATTGCAATAGATTGTTTATATCAAGTTATATAAGTGTTAAGATTAAAAAAGTCTCTACCTGGACTACAAAACAATGCAAATTGCAACAGAACCCCCACTCCCAGCTTTAAATGTATTTAAAATAATTATTTTGTTTGCTGAGCAGATATATAACAAACAAGCAGTTCAGAGAAGTGTTATAACTTCCACTATTCCTTGTTTTATCCATTTTACACCATCAAACTACATGCCACGGCGCCTTCCACCACCAAAAAGGCACTCATCCTGCAAATAAATAACTGTTGTTGCTGAGACTGAATAATCTAATCAGAACACAATTATAGTTACTCAGCTGTAAATAATAAAAATGTACTGCCTCCATTTTTTTTAAAAAAAAGAAGACAGCTGCAAGTTTCTTTGCAATTAATAAGCAACATCTGAAAGAACTACTCTGTCAGCCCTAAAAAGGGGAAAGTCCATCCAGATATTGATGATAGAAACATGGCCCTGACTGCCACTACTGCTCTACCTATATCTCTTTTTTTATCTTACTCTTCTGCATGTACCCTGACGTTAGGGACATAATCAGCCTTGATGTGATAGAGACCAAATACCCCATGCAGGACCGTCTTTAACACAGGGCAAAAGGGGCAGCTGCCCTGGGCCCAGTCTTTGTTGAGGGGCCCTATAGTCCTAAAAAAAAAAAAATTTTTTTTTTTTTTAAGTTCATGCCAGACTGCTGATGTCATGTAACATGGGGGACACACACAGTCAGTCCTAATATTGTCACAGTCAAACGTTCTCTGCTTATATTTATTTGTGAGAAAAGGTGCCAGATCGTGCCAATGTCATGTGACATTCCAAGCTAGTGCCATGTGCTGTTTTAGATGTGCACTGTGCAGCACTGGATGCTAAGCCCTAACTAGGCATCCAGTCAATCCCACTGCATCAGAAAAGGTCCTGCTGGGGTTACCACTGTTACCAGGTAACTGCTCTGGTGGTGGGGATTGTTTCTGGGTAGGGCTGACTATAGGCGCATGCAGCCGAAAGCTGGAGTGTCAGGCACGTGAGGATTTGAGCATCTGTGCAGCTGCACACACTGCTCTCTTCAGTCTTGAGGCTGTGTGACTCGTCTGTATCCATGCAGCCTTGGGCAGACAACATGCAGTCTGCTGGTCCCCTTATCCCTGCTCTTTCTGCTGTGGCTCTAAGGTCAACTAACTGAAGTTTGTTAGGAAAACAGTGCTTTGTAGAAAGGTGTCAGTGGGAAGAATAAGTGAGTGTACACATGCCCCTCCCCCATGCAGCATTGTCTAGTGCAGGATGAGAGGGAACTTGTTCCTAGCAAAGTAGTGACATGTGCTGCTGTGGCTGATGCATAGTGTCATGCTGATTCTTCACACATTAAGGTAAGGTTTATTTTTATAGTTTTTATTTCTCTCTGTTTCAGATTTTACAGCTTCCCATAGTAGTTCTACTGTTCCAGTCAGTAAACTTATATCTGTCTGCACCTCTATGCTTCCGCCTCAGTCTTTACCTTGCTTTGCTCCTGTTGGCAAACTGCTGGGCTAATAATTTTAAAAAAATAAATAAAAATAAATTGATTTAGTTGTTTTTTGGGATGTTGGGGTGGAGAGCGAAATTGCATGGGAGTGGGGGCCCAAGAAAATGTTTGCCCGGGGTCCAGTCAATATTAAAGACGGCCCTGACCCCATGGGCAAACAAAATATATCAATGCCACTCAGTTGCAAGACAATGACATCTGGTAATGCCAACTTCTGCAAGAATCTATAGGCACAGGGAGATTTGACCACAACATGCCTGTTTGGCACAACTATCTGAAATCCATAAAGGAGGATGGAAACTCTAACTGAAGATCACCTTGTATCAAGGAAGAAATTATCACTGCCCAATGAATAAAGGAGTTTCCCACTTTCAAACCAACCTCCCTGAAAAACACATAAAAAAATTCCCAAAGAAACTGATCTGATATAATACCCAAATAAACTATACAACTTATCCAGTAGCTAAATAAATAATGTATCCAATATTCACTGGATCACCAATAACCCAAAAATGTAATTTGAACAGCAGAAATTAAGACCCCACACAGAAGGATAAAGTATTAAATAAATAGTTAAAACAGCTTGAATGATAAACTAAAATAGGAAAAAGAGACAAGAGGGAAAGAAAGGTAAAGAATGGAAACGAGATCCAGAGACAGCATTCTCCATCTCAGATGTGATTAAAGGAAATAAATGTCTAGACACTGGAGAATTAGAAACGATTCAGAGTTTTGCAGGGTCATCTGGTTTGACAGTGCAGTCCATTTCCGTGTTTTGTATGTACAGTATCTAGGGAACTTAATAAGTGGCTGTGTCCCCCTTGTTTGTATCTCAGTGTGTTTGGTTTAAGGCATGCATTGTCTGGCTGTAGGTTAGAGACCCAGGGAGGAAGAGACCTTGACGTAGTCCTGGGTTTATCACCTTTTGGCCAAATGCTGTAACTAATTCTTCTATTTAGTTTTCAATCTATTTGTGTGCTTGCAAGAGAGTGCCAGACTTTCTATGTGTTGCATATATACATATATGGCTAAAACAAAAATGCAGGTTTATTATTGCAAGAGTTAAATGTGCAGATAGGTTTGGTAGGATTTTCTATAGCAAAAACAGGAAATAAAGAACTCATTTTAACTTTATCTACTGTGTTACTCTATTACCTATGAATGCAGTAGAAATAGCAGTTTAATATAATGTAACAGCTGGGGGTTTTAGCCACTGTTTGTGGCATTTTGATCACATTTCCCAATTCAAATGTACAGAGTTTGGGACAAAAATGATTTAACAAAAACTGCTAAAGTGCACTAAACACCTTGAGATTTTTAAATAAATATTAGTTATGCATTGTGAAGCTACATCATAATTATTTATATTAGATTTATTTTGCCCCTTTTCATGTCATCTAGCTCTGAAAATTTAGGTTTTTCTAATTTTTAGAACATAAAATGCTCCCTTCAGACTTATCAAGGCTAACCCTGCTACATACATTTCCCTAACTGGTTTTAACTAAGAACAACTGCAAAATAATTCACTTAATACTAACATTATGACCATGGCTAACCTTGTTATCTGCAGACTAAAACACAGATTGTTTTCTCCAAATAAGGCAAATGGTGGATGGAGTACGGCTATACTGCAATAAAGAGGATGTTAATTTGTCTTAAAAACATTAAGCCTTGGCTGATATAGCATCAAATTACAAGTGGAGTGCTATTTACCGCTCCGGCTCGAGCGTTAACTGCGCTAGAAGTAAGATTTTTGCACACATCATGAGTTGAAAGTAAACTGTTTTCGCTCACGCGCTAACCCGACGAGAGCGAAAAGCCGTATTTAGAATATCATGTGCAATAACCTATTTCCCCATAGAAATAAATGGAGCAAAAAAAGTGGGGTAAAAAACACCCAACTGACCAGCAAACCCGATTGCATATTCTCAAGAGCGCTAAACTGACATGAAAATATTAAAATTTCACATTTCAGTGTTCTTCACATAGCATGATTTGTTCTATTTATTCATAAATACATACATATATATATATATATATATATATATATATATGATTTTTTTGGTTCAATATATATTTATACCTATATATATATATATTAAGGTGGCCAATTGAAAGTTGTTGTTTTCTTTGACTTTCCTCTGAAGAGTGGCAACATGGGGGCCTCAAAACAACTCTCAAATGACCTGAAAACAAAGATTGTTCAACATTATGGTTTAGGGGAAGGCTACAAAATGCTATTGTGGATATTTAAGCTGTCAGTGTCCACTGTGAGGAACATAGTGAGGAAATGGAAGACCACAGGCACAATTCTTTTTAAGGCCAGAAGTGTCAGACCAAGTAAAATATCAGAGAGGCAAAGGCAAAGAATGGTGACAACGGTCAAAAACAGCCCACAGACCACCTCCAAAGACCTACAACATCATCTTGCTGCAGATGGTGTCACTCTGCATTGTTCAACAATGCAGCACACTTTGCACAAGGAGAAGCTGTATGGGAGAGTGATGTGGAAGAAGTCTTTTCTGCACACACGCCACACGCTTGAGGTATGCAAACGCACATTTGGACAAGCCAGCTTAATTTTGGAAGAAGATGATGTGGATTGATGAAACAAAGATTGAGTTATTTGGTCATAACAAGGAGCGTTATGCATGGCGGCAAAAGAACACAGCGTTCCAAGACAAACACTTGCTACCACAGTAAAATTTGGTGTATGTTCCCTCATGCTGTGGGGCTGTGGGGCCAGTGCTGGTACTGCAAATCTTGTTAAAGTTGAGGGTCGCATGGATTCCACTCAATATCAGCAGATACTTGAGAATAATTTTGAGGAATCAGTCACAATGTTGAAGTTACTCCGGGACGGGATATTTCAACAAGACAAAGACCCAAAACACTGCTCACATTCTACTCTGGCATTTATGCAGAGGAACAAGTACAATGTTCTGGAATGGCCATCCCAGTCTCCAGACCTGAATATCATTGAAAATCTGTGGGGTGATTTGAAGTGGGCTGTCCATGCTCGGCAACCATCAAACCTAACTGAACTGAAGATGTTTTGCAAGGAGGAATGGTCCAAAATGCCTTCATCCAGAATCCAGACACTCATTACAGGTTATAGGAAGCATCTAGAGGCTGTTTCTGCTAAAGGAGGCTCTACTAAATATTAATGCAATATTTCTGTTGGGGTGCCCAAATGTATGCACCTGTCTAATTTTGTTTTAATGCATATTGCACATTTTTCTTTTAAACCAATAAACCTCATTTCACTACTGAAATATTACAGTGTCCTTCAGTTATTTGATAGATCAAAATGAAATTGCTGATCCAAACATCCAATTATTTATAAATGAAAATCATGGAAATTGTCAGAAGTGCCTAAAATGTTGCATACAATTGTGTATATATATATATATATATATATATATACAGGGAGTGCAGAATTATTAGGCAAATGAGTATTTTGACCACATCATCCTCTTTATGCATGTTGTCTTACTCCAAGCTGTATAGGCTCGAAAGCCTACTACCAATTAAGCATATTAGGTGATGTGCATCTCTGTAATGAGAAGGGGTGTGGTCTAATGACATCAACACCCTATATCAGGTGTGCATAATTATTAGGCAACTTCCTTTCCTTTGGCAAAATGGGTCAAAAGAAGGACTTGACAGGCTCAGAAAAGTCAAAATTAGTGAGATATCTTGCATAGGGATGCAGCACTCTTAAAATTGCAAAGCTTCTGAAGCGTGATCATCGAACAATCAAGCGTTTCATTCAAAATAGTCAACAGGGTCGCAAGAAGCGTGTGGAAAAACCAAGGCGCAAAATAACTGCCCATGAACTGAGAAAAGTCAAGCGTGCAGCTGCCAAGATGCCACTTGCCACCAGTTTGGCCATATTTCAGAGCTGCAACATCACTGGAGTGCCCAAAAGCACAAGGTGTGCAATACTCAGAGACATGGCCAAGGTAAGAAAGGCTGAAAGACGACCACCACTGAACAAGACACACAAGCTGAAACGTCAAGACTGGGCCAAGAAATATCTCAAGACTGATTTTTCTAAGGTTTTATGGACTGATGAAATGAGAGTGAGTCTTGATGGGCCAGATGGATGGGCCCGTGGCTGGATTGGTAAAGGGCAGAGAGCTCCAGTCCGACTCAGACGCCAGCAAGGTGGAGGTGGAGTACTGGTTTGGGCTGGTATCATCAAAGATGAGCTTGTGGGGCCTTTTCGGGTTGAGGATGGAGTCAAGCTCAATTCCCAGTCCTACTGCCAGTTTCTGGAAGACACCTTCTTCAAGCAGTGGTACAGGAAGAAGTCTGCATCCTTCAAGAAAAACATGATTTTCATGCAGGACAATGCTCCATCACACGCGTCCAAGTACTCCACAGCGTGGCTGGCAAGAAAGGGTATAAAAGAAGAAAATCTAATGACATGGCCTCCTTGTTCACCTGATCTGAACCCCATTGAGAACCTGTGGTCCATCATCAAATGTGAGATTTACAAGGAGGGAAAACAGTACACCTCTCTGAACAGTGTCTGGGAGGCTGTGGTTGCTGCTGCACACAATGTTGATGGTGAACAGATCAAAACACTGACAGAATCCATGGATGGCAGGCTTTTGAGTGTCCTTGCAAAGAAAGGTGGCTATATTGGTCACTGATTTGTTTTTGTTTTGTTTTTGAATGTCAGAAATGTATATTTGTGAATGTTGAGATGTTATATTGGTTTCACTGGTAAAAATAAATAATTGAAATGGGTATATATTTGTTTTTTGTTAAGTTGCCTAATAATTATGCACAGTAATAGTCACCTGCACACACAGATATCCCCCTAAAATAGCTATAACTAAAAACAAACTAAAAACTACTTCCAAAAATATTCAGCTTTGATATTAATAAGTTTTTTGGGTTCATTGAGAACATGGTTGTTGTTCAATAATAAAATTAATCCTCAAAAATACAACTTGCCTAATAATTCTGCACTCCATGTATATATATATATATATATATATATATATATATATATATATATATATATATATATATATATATATATATATATATATATACGGGTTGAAAAACCAATTTGGGTTTAGTGTCCCTTTAATGTCTTAGCATTTTTTTTAGCAACCATAGCTTGTACCCTGGTCCCTGTCAATGGCTGTACAATGGAGATGGCAGAGGATATCATATTTACGTATTCCTGCTTTTCTTATTTATAATTCTCCTTTTCCTGCTGTAGCATAGGATATGTTAAAAAAAACTACCTGGTAAAGGTATGGCTGTTAGTGCCTTTAAGAAGTAGGGGTGCTACAGTAATAAATGTGCAACCTCCATAGTAACTGCAAAACAATTGTGTGTAAGAGCGTTTGTGTGTGTTAGTAAGAATATGAGAGAGTGAGAAATAGGATGTGTGTGTGAGAAAGTGAGAATATATGTGAGAGAAACTGTGTGACAGAGTGTTTAAAAGTGTGTGTGAGTCTTAATTGTAAGAGTGTTTGAGAGTTAGTTTGTGTGAGTATGTAAGAGAGAGATTGTGTGGGAGAGTGTTTGTGTGTATCTGTGATTGATTGAGTGTGTGTATATATCTGAGTGTGTGTATATCCCTGGCTGTATATGTATGTGTGCTATTATTCTTACCATGTGAACAAGAATATTCTCTTTTTAGGTAAGAGAATAATTTTAAAATATTTATTAGTATATAATTGTATACTATTCTTAATACAAATGTATATTAGAAGCGTATAATGGCGTAATACAAATTTATGACATCATGAAAATTTGGAGTTGAAAAAGTGGGACCACTGAGAAATTTCATGGGACCACTAGCTCTTGGGCAACTTTTTCAACCCCTGTATATATATATATAGTCACTTTGAAGTAGCCGTGTTAGTTCAGAGATTTAGATATCAAAATAACAAGAGTATTGCATTGAGCAATGATCCTTCCTCCTTTTTCAAGTCTGAAGGCATACTGACCAGATAGATAGATAGATAAATAGATAGATAAATAGATATAAGAATGTCTATTTACAAATACATAGAACATATTAAATATACACTATAATACTTTATTAAATATAAATATTGCATAAATATTTTTTTTATATGTTTTTGTCTACTTAACTGCAAAGGCTGCAATTAACATATATATATATATATGATAGGAAGACGAGAGGAGCAAGAAACAAATTAACAAATGACCAATATTGTTTTCCAGGATCATATTTTCATAAAGAAGGATCCATACTGAAAGAGGCCGAGGGAAAAGGTGTATTAACCTCCTGAAGTTTCACCCATACCCAGGAAAACAGAAAGAAAAAGGCAAGCTTGCTGTATGAAGTTTCTCCAATATCCCAAGGGGTCAAGCCTAATCTACTGAGAGGGACTCCCTGATGTGCTGATCACTTACCTCATACGATTGAGGTTCTTTCTTGTAAGTCTGTACTTCACTCATACCTCAAGTCTGGATTTATCTAACCATTTTTATATATATCAAATAAGTGTTTAAGCATTTGGGACATCTAGAGAACATTATTCCACATACCTAATGGTGATTTATTTGCTGTGTACTTTGTCATTTGCCTCGCTATTTTCTCACACTTATTGAATGTGCTAATTATATCTTTATACAACCAGCGCTACTTTATCCCTTTGCCCGTGCTCTTGTTCTTTCCATAATTTTGAGGAGGGGAAATACTGCGCCAGCTGGGGAATCCTTTTTCTCATCTGGTGCAGCTTTCACACTCCTCTTAAAGGGACAGCTGCTACATGGTTGGTTCTTTGCTCTAAGGGGAACTCTGCCTTCTAGTACGATATAGGTATACCCATTTGTGTACTCATATCTTTTTAACCCCCTCAGCCTAGCGCCTCTGTATATTTCCGCTTTCCGTCTCATATATATATATATATATATATATATATATATATATATATATATATACTGTGTATATATATATATATATATATATATATATATATATATAAACTTTGGTGAAAGAAGAGGCACTCACAGGTCTTAATGGTTTCATAAAATTACAAACTTTACTGTTGTTTGTTATTCATCAATTGGTTCAGTCAGCGTTTCGGTCCTCGCAGGGACCTTTGTCAAGACTGTATCTTAGATGTAGTTGAAGCTTTTATGTTTTTATGTTCATATATATACAGTATATATATATATATGTGTGCTCCTATGTATTTATGAGTTTATATATGTCTGTAAATATATATATATATATATATATATATATATGCACATATAAATACATAAATACATAGGTACACACACACACACACACATATATATATATATATATATATATATATATATATATATATATATATATATATATATATATATATATATATATATATATATATACAGGGAGTGCAGAATTATTAGGCAAGTTGTATTTTTGAGGATTAATTTTATTATTGAACAACAACCATGTTCTCAATGAACCCAAAAAACTCATTAATATCAAAGCTGAATAGTTTTGGAAGTAGTTTTTAGTTTGTTTTTAGTTATAGCTATTTTAGGGGGATATCTGTGTGTGCAGGTGACTATTACTGTGCATAATTATTAGGCAACTTAACAAAAAACAAATATATACCCATTTCAATTATTTATTTTTACCAGTGAAACCAATATAACATCTCAACATTCACAAATATACATTTCTGACATTCAAAAACAAAACAAAAACAAATCAGTGACCAATATAGCCACCTTTCTTTGCAAGGACACTCAAAAGCCTGCCATCCATGGATTCTGTCAGTGTTTTGATCTGTTCACTATCAACATTGCGTGCAGCAGCAACCACAGCCTCCCAGACACTGTTCAGAGAGGTGTACTGTTTTCCCTCCTTGTAAATCTCACATTTGATGATGGACCACAGGTTCTCAATGGGGTTCAGATCAGGTGAACAAGGAGGCCATGTCATTAGATTTTCTTCTTTTATACCCTTTCTTGCCAGCCACGCTGTGGAGTACTTGGACGCGTGTGATGGAGCATTGTCCTGCATGAAAATCATGTTTTTCTTGAAGGATGCAGACTTCTTCCTGTACCACTGATTGAAGAAGGTGTCTTCCAGAAACTGGCAGTAGGACTGGGAGTTGAGCTTGACTCCATCCTCAACCCGAAAAGGCCCCACAAGCTCATCTTTGATGATACCAGCCGAAACCAGTACTCCACCTCCACCTTGCTGGCGTTTGAGTCGGACTGGAGCTCTCTGCCCTTTACCAATCCAGCCACGGGCCCATCCATCTGGCCCATCAAGACTCACTCTCATTTCATCAGTCCATAAAACCTTAGAAAAATCAGTCTTGAGATATTTCTTGGCCCAGTCTTGACGTTTCAGCTTGTGTGTCTTGTTCAGTGGTGGTCGTCTTTCAGCCTTTCTTACCTTGGCCATGTCTCTGAGTATTGCTTACCTTGTGCTTTTGGGCACTCCAGTGATGTTGCAGCTCTGAAATATGGCCAAACTGGTGGCAAGTGGCATCTTGGCAGCTGCACGCTTGACTTTTCTCAGTTCATGGGCAGTTATTTTGCGCCTTGGTTTTTCCACACGCTTCTTGCAACCCTGTTGACTATTTTGAATGAAACGCTTGATTGTTCGATGATCACGCTTCAGAAGCTTTGCAATTTTAAGAGTGCTGCATCCCTCTGCAAGATATCTCACTATTTTTGACTTTTCTGAGCCTGTCAAGTCCTTCTTTTGACCCATTTTGCCAAAGGAAAGGAAGTTGCCTAATAATTATGCACACCTGATATAGGGTGTTGATGTCATTAGACCACACCCCTTCTCATTACAGAGATGCACATCACCTAATATGCTTAATTGGTAGTAGGCTTTCAAGCCTATACAGCTTGGAGTAAGACAACATGCATAAAGAGGATGATGTGGTCAAAATACTCATTTGCCTAATAATTCTGCACTCCCTGTATATATATATATATACTGTATATACACATTGATATCTTTAGACATGTATATGTAAGTATGTCAATGTTAAAGCCCTTTACCTGCCTTTCTTTTTTCTAACACCTGAGATCTTATATATTTTAGCCCATATACATTTTTTGCTTAATGTTTTTTTTAAATAATTTTTATTAGATGGTGTTATTATAAGTGCAACTGTACCTTTTTATGTATTTTTGATGTGTTTTATCCAACTTTATCCAACTAAACAGTTAACCAGAGGTCTGAGGATGCGCTAACCCGGCCAGCATTAACTTGAATTGCGCTCAAGTGACTGTCTTTACTTTCAACTTTTAATACGAGCGGAAAACCTGACGTGCGCAATCACCTGTGATATACCCCTTAATGCTCGCGTGTAATTGTTAGCGCTACACTCAAAATCTGGCCCTTATTATTTTATAGCAGCACAGCAAAAATGTCTTGTAATTAAAAGGTGTTTACTGAAAACTATTTCATTGTTTTAGTTATTTCTTTAAAGAAATATAATCATATTGTATGTAAATCTCACATTTTACAATACTGCATTAGACATAAAAACTAATAAAACATGATAAATTAAACCTGTGGGTAAAAAATGCAGAAGTGTGTTAAAATATTTTAAGAAAAATCTTAACATGCTGATTTGGTCTATGCCTACATGAGAAGAGAAACCTCAAATCCACAAAAATCCTACTTTGATAGTGTAGTGATCATTAAAGTTCTGGATATTGCAGTTGACAGAAATATAAGCTTATTTATAACTGCCTTAATATATGTGTGGGTGAATTAAAGTTCAATATGTGTCTGAAGTTAGGTTTTCATTTCTCTTTTATAGCAGAACTTACAGATGTCAAAGTGAAATTGTCCTACATCATATTACAAATATGCTCTTGGTAGTACAATTACAGTTTTCTTTTTACAGCAAAATAAGTGTTTCTAAATATGTTAATGATTTAGGAAAATTAGAGATAGCACTGTCAAAACTGTGTTTTATCCAACGTTATCCAACTAAACAGCTAACCAGAGCTCTAAAAATGAGCTAACCCGGCCAGCGTTAACTTGAATTGCGCTCAAGTGACTGTCTTTGCTTCCAACTTTTAATACGAGTGAAAAAAACGACGTGCGCAATCACCTGTGATATACCCCTTAATGCTCGCGCGTAATTGTTAGCGCTACACTCAAAATCTGGCCCTTATTATTTTATAGCAGCACAGCATAAATGTCTTGCAATTAAAAGGTGTTTACTGAAAACTATTTCATTGTTTTAGTTATTTCTCTAAAGAAATATAATCATATTGTATGTAAATTTCACATTTTACGATACTGTATTAGACATAAAAACTACAAGCATTGGCTAACCTTCATCCCAAAACTAACAGGGAAAACAGATGAGAAGAGGCAAGAATATATATATATATATATATATCATACCACTGGCAAAACTCACAGTCCTGGGTGCTCACCAGCACTGACAGACTCATAGACAACTACAATGTCTTTAATTTTCTCAATAACACACACACATACATATATTTATTCAACAATAAATGCTGCAGGAATTAACATTAACTGTGTAGACAACCCTTCTTTATTAATCTATATTTATAATATAGTTTATAATAAATTTCAATCAAATATTAAATCTCTCCATCACATATTAAAGGGGACATAAACCCCATGGGGTAGATTTAGAAGCAGTGGATGCTGCAATCTACCCTCAAAGTTTCCATATCGCCGATTGGCTGCGAATATGCAGGGGCAGTATTGCACAAACATTTCACAACAAATGCTTGTGCAATTTTAAATGCCTACAGCGAATGCTACAGCAAATCATTTCCGCCCGGAATTTAATAAATCTACCCCCATATGTTAAATTACTAGAAAGTGATGCAGCTTAACTGTAAAAAGCTGAAAAGAAAATATCACCTAATCATAATCATCTCTATGTAAAAAAGGAATATGTTTTACCTCAGAATTTCTTCATCTTACAAGAGTGCTCTGTCCAGCTGCAAGTTGGAAAAAAAACAGAAAAAAAACCAATAGCCAATCAGCATCAGCAGTGCTGAGGTCATGCTATGTTTTGCTGTGATCTAATGAGATTTCACTGAAATCTCATTTTGATTTTATAGTAAACTTCCTTAAAAGGAAAGGCTATTTGAAAATGTTTAAAAATATAGGTAATCCCTTTATTACACATTCCCCAGTTTTGCATAACCAACACTGTTATAATAATACACTTTTTACCTCTGTGATCACCTTGTTCTAAGCCTCTGTAGCCCCCTTATCTCAGTTTTTTTGACAGACATGCATTTTAGCTAATTAGTGCTGACTCATAAATAACTCTACACGAGTGAGCACAATCTTATATATATGACAAACATGAAACTAGCACTGTCTCAGTGTGAACAACTGTCAAAATGCACTGAGATAAAAGGTGTCCTTCAACTATTTAGAACTCAGTTTGAGAATACTTAGGTTTGGGTTTTAAAAAAGAACAAAGCAAAATTGATGATAAAAGTAAACTGGAAAGCTGTTTAAAATTGCATGCACTATCTGAGTCATGAAAGTTTAATTTTTAATTGACTGTCCCTTTAAACAGAATAGGTAAAAAACATGACTGTGCCTGCACATGCCAGATGCACACCTTGCAAGTCATGGGGCTATAGATAAAGGAAAGTTGAACTGCGAGAGGTCAGAAAGTGTACACCAGCCAATATCCTTGCCAACTCATGTACAGCCTTTTTATCCTTTGCTATTAGTTAAAAAAGCATCATTAAGCAGCTCATTCAGAGCAAAAAAATGTGGTTGGGTCAGCTGATACCTTTATACTATTTTTGCATCCCTCAGTCTCTGAAGCAAAACACTTTGACACTTTGAGGTGCTCTGTGTTTTATGGGTCTGTTGCCATCTACTTGTCTGGCTTCTACCCCAAAGTGGATTTTTCTCTTTGTTCTCTTTAACCTCCACTAAGTAGCACAGCACATCTCTCCCAAGCTCTCTCTTGTCTTATCATTGCATATGCCTTCTCCTTACTGTCAGCCTGGCACAGACCTTACCATTGCCTGCGCTCTTCTCAATCACCCCTTCTTAGCCCATATATTAGCAAAGTTTATATACTTTTTTGTTTTCTAATCTAGTTAATGGTAAGGTATGTTTGATAAGGTAAACTCTTTTATTTTGTACAAATTTGATTATTGGGTAGAAAGTGTTTGTTGACTGTGTGAATATGTTATTGGCTTGATTAAAATGTATAAACAAAGTAATAAAACAGTTTTGAAAACTGTTTAGTAATGTTTAAAACAAACTTATTGAATTTTGGTGTGCTCTGTTTTTATTCAATCATTTTTTTACTAAATGTAATATAAAATATTATTCTAATCAATTAGCATAATAGCAAATGTAATCAATTAACTAAAATAGTTAACAAAACGCATAAAAATTATAAATGATGAAAAAGAAACTCAGAAATAAGTGACATTAAAACTATTAAAAATATGCTAAAAATATTCAGTAAAATTATAAAGGATTATATATCAAGCTAGTAAAATGCAAAATAAATAAATAACATTAAACTATGCACTATATAGTAAGGTATTAGTTATCAAATGAAAAATTATGAATTTGTGAAAATTCAAAAAAATCTAATAAATAATATTAAATTCCAGACTTAAAAAAAGACACATTTTACAATAGAAGTAAGAATGACTGCTTCATGAATAAGGGGAGATTGTCCATTTGTACTTAACTGTAGAAGAATGGTGAGTAGTTATTTCACAGTTCATGTAAAAACTGGGGCTGTAAAGAGAAATTCAACTGTGTGCTTTTCAATAAATATCTATTTCTTTCCACATTAGTATGAACACTCTTGCACGTTACTGTTAAATCTCGAAGATTATTGTATTCAGAATATAAAATCACACTATTACAAATATTATCAAGAGACATAACCTGTTTGAGAATCATGTGAATTTCATTATAATGGAGTCACAATGAAAAATTATAGCAACAGTGATGATCAGATCATACTCGCACTGTTATGGTTTATTGACAGTTTTATATTTGACTTACTGTTCTCTAAAATCCTCCACCAGGGAATTTCTGACCCAGTTGTTATAACACTGTTGTTATATAACAATGCATGCACCAGTTTTAGAGCCCATTATTCCAAATTGCCGTTTTTCTAACGTACCTACTGCAGATTAACCTTAAAGGGATATGATACCCAAATGCTGAAGCACTTGAAAGTAATGCAGCATAGCTGTAAAAAAAACTGACTAGAAAATATCACCTGAACATTTCTGTAAAAAAAGAAAGATATTCACCTTAAAATGTCCAACGTATTCACACCACATTGTAAAGGGACTTAAAGCAGCCAATCAGATTACTAGTCCCAGGACTTGCAAGGGAGCATGCATCTGCCATGTGCAGGCACAGTCATGTTCCCTATTCAGTTTAAGGAAGTTTACTATGAAATCTCACAAGATTTCTGTGAAATCTCATGAGATCACAGCAAAACATAGCATGACTTTAGCAATGCTAATCCTGATTTGCTATTTTTTTATTTCAACTTGCAGCTAGACAGTAGCTGAAGAATAACTGTTCAAAGAGCATTTTCTCTTAAAAGCTGAAGAAATGTTGAGGTAAAATATCTTTCTTTTTTATACAGAGATGTTCAGATATATTTAATATATGAGAATTATGTCCCTTTAACTGCCACTCAGCTATTCCCAATCACAAAAAACTTAAATGAGCTGTCCTAGTAAACCTTCACCTATTAACCCCAACCATGACCTCCTCACCAAAAGAATTAATAACTGTACTGACCAGATCATACTAGCACAATTAACTGTAATAGCATTACAAAAAAAACAACTATGTAACCTGATTTTCCTAGCATAATTTACCTTAGCAGCAAACCTTCCACTGTAATAAATCTTAATATTTTACCAGCTATCTCATGTGACATTAACCCTAAGTAACCTTCCCCACTAGACCTAACCCTAATGGATGATTAAATGATCCAGCACTTCTAAATTTTCTGCCATACCTCATTGCAATCCCTCCATGTGACCTCAATCTTGCAAACTCCTTATTTGGTAACCTCAGACAAACACCTTACCCAAACCCTTCATTGGTATCCTCCTTCCTACATGATCCACTAACCACATAAATGTCATGCAACACCTAAAATGCCTAGATTACTATAAAAACATCTTGAATGTTGTGTTGTATGCATCTCTTCCCTTGTGCAGAGGATGACACAGTGGCACATTATACCTGTGGGTATTTGAATTGTGTTCCCTCATGGTGCCATGCATAGGCTTCTATGGAACTCATATTTCATCCCTTAAACCAGGTAGAAGTATATGGTAACCCCTTCTTTAAAAGGGGGGCTAGCCCTTTCAAATAAGGAATCTTATGTCCCTCTAAAATGCATGTTATCAATGAATCTGTAGCCAAACTGGGGTTTTTCTCCAAAGGGAGAGTAAATATAATGAAATCACTGACCCCTTTTTGTCCTAGAGGGACTTCTAACCCCTAATTTGAAAGGGTATAAGCCCCACTTTCTAATAAAGTTTTTTTTTGTTTCCCTAGGATGCAGGGGATTGCTATGCAGAATGGTAAGGGTGCACCCCTCTTTCCAATGGCAATCACCCCTACCTAACATATGCATTGTATATAGTTCTTAAGAAATTACAGCAAATACTTCACAACAATGGACCTATTTTGGAAATCTGATGATTGAATAGCACAAAAAACTCATGATGACCCTAAACATAGACGTTTATCCTAAAACCATTCATTCATAGAGTGAAATTTCTCTGTCAAGGAATTGTCATAGTGCAGATGCATTTCTGGCAGAAACTGCAAGCATTTGTTTTGGTTATGACAGGGATATCTAGAAATAATGCATTTATTTATTTATTTATAGTGGAAGAGGGTACTGTTAGCATTAATTGCTGGGTGTTTAACTGTGTCAGCCATCACCCGTATTAACCACTGTGAGAGAAGGTCAGGGTTATAGTTAATTGTGCCCAGTTACTTTTGTTGCAGGACTTAGGAAGGGTTGATTAAACTGGGAGATTTAGCAGAGCTATTTTAATGTGACTGGATATATCATGTTTGATATAAACTGCAGCACCAGGGATTGCATGAGTTGTGATTAGGATTAAACTATGGAAGTATCTAAACTTGATATAGAGGATCATTTCTTTTTGATCCACTGCATGGAGTTTTACTTACCTAACATCAAAAAGATGTCACTAGGAGCACTGTGGGCTGCAGCACATAACAGCAACAGTCATAGGATACAATCTCTGTTATGCTCTAAAGCAGGTCTATCCAAACCATGAACCATAGGCAACATCTGGCCTTCCAAGAGTTTGAATGTGGCCCTCAACATTAATGAACATAGAACATATATCAATATTTTTTTAATTAAAAAGCAGTTCCACACTTCTCATTAAGTAATTATTATTTAAAATATTTTTACATTTAATTCACAACTACTATTGTAGCTTTATCAGTTGTGCATGTTCTACTAATCTCCAATTGCAGATAGGCATTTCCTTCTAAACCTCATTGCCTGATAGGTCATTTATGTTAATGATTATTAGTTGATCATTAGCTTTATATCATAAGAACTGATACTGGTTAATAATTTAAATTTAAAATGTGTTTTACTACATATTTTTTAAGCCCCAAAAAAAAGTTTAAATGTTGCTTTTTCACACGGGGGACAAAAATTGGAAAATTATATACAGGCAAATTAATTTAATTAATAATTAATTCCCATGTATATAATTTAACAAAATGTGATTAGAATCTTGCTCTGTTTTGAGGCATTATATATTGCATAACCCTGAGTATAATGTTATGTGACCCATGGCCAATCAATCACTTACCCACCCTCCATATAAAGGCAATAGTGACTTAACTTCCATATAAAGATTACTAGTTTCCTATGTATATTGTTTAACAAAATGTGAATAGAATCTTGTTTTATTTTGAGACATTATATATTGCATAAGTCTGAGTATAATGTAATGTAAAACATGGCCAGTCAATCACTGACTTAACCTCCATATAAACTCATTAGTGACCCAACTTCCATATAAAGATTAATTTGTGACCGGCTTGCATATACATTTTTTAGCATCCCTGTTCTAGAGGCTCTTGAAGAAAGTTATAGGCAGTAGCAAATACAATTACTAGGAAGTTGTAGCTGTGCAGTAGCCCACTAGCTCACAAGTAATTTAGTTGGTCGCATAGGGTCTAGAACTCATAGGCATTTGAGTGATGACATAAAATCATGTTTGGGAAAAAAAAAAGGTTTTATCTTTTAATAATGTGTATTTAGAATTCAACAGCAATCCTAAAAAATATTGTATGCCTTATTAATTTAAATTTCATTATTACTATGACACACTCTTTGTAAAGCCAGCAATTATAAATTTACTGTGTGTGTGTATACACCTATATATCCATATAAATATATATATATAAATATACATTATATATATATTTACATATATACTGTATATATACATTATATATATATATATATATATATATATATATATATATATATATATATATATATATATATATATACAGTATATATACATATACTGTATATACAGTATATTTATATATATATATATATATGTGTATATACAATGTATGTATATATGTATATATATATATATGTATGTATGTGTATATAACACATGTATATATATATATATATATATATACACACATGTTTTATATACACACATATATATATATATATATATATATATATATATATATATATATATTACTGTGCATATACTACAGTACAAGCAATTAATGTACAAAGTATTTTGTGTACCTGCTCCACTAAAAACAGAATACATTTTAAGTGGAAAGCATTCGGCTTTCCCAGAAAATAGAAAGACTATTTATGATCACATTGATTTAATTGCATTTGCTCTATAATTTATTACATTAATTCCTATTCTTCTGAAATGTTTGCCTGCTTTCTTTTGACTGCATGTATGAGTTCCATATGACAGTTTGGGAAACTTAAAAAAAAATTAAACTTCTAAAAGGAATACCAAGCTTTTGGTTTTTATTAAAGGGACATATAACTTTTCTGTCATGTATATGTTGGAGAGGCAGTTAAAGGTTTTTTTTTAAAAAATGTTTATTTCATAAAAAAGTTAAGCAAATAATTTTAAAGGGCCCTTGTAATATAAAATGTACATACATGTAATTTTAACACTTGAGACCCTGGCATCTACTTATCAAGCCATCAACTTACTTGCATTCAACAGCACCAATACGCTTGCCTAAGGTCGCCTAACTTTGCTGCCGCGGACCAGAATACGTTCTCCAAAGTTACCAAAAAAGCTGTCAAAAAGCCGCGCACCAAGTACGGGGCAATGAGCAGCGGACTGTTGTCAACTGACAGTCATCGATCTCGCTGCTCTTCGGCTTTTTCCCAGCTTTATTGGTATACTGTCACTAAACACCCACACTATACTAAACTGTTTTACCCCTATACCGCTGCTCACGGACCCACCGCAACTAAATAAAGTTATTAACCCCTAAACCGCCGCTCCTGGAGCCCACCGCCACTCTAATAAACGTATTAACCCCTATCCTGCCGCTCCCGGAGCCCACCGCCACTCTAATAAACGTATTAACCCCTATCCTGCCGCTTTCGGAGCCCACCGCCACCTACATTATGTGAAACGTCTTTTCAGTAATTGACAGATTTTTTTTATTGTATTTATCATAGCTGCTATAAGTTTTTATTGTACTCTATGGGGCTGATGTAACAAAGTGCGAGCAGACATGATCCGATGTAACGGATCATGTCTGCCACTTATCGATAAATGCTGATAGCATACGCTGTCAGCATTTATCATTGCACAAGCAGTTCTGGTGAACTGCTTGTGCAATGCCGCCCCCTGCAGATTCGCGGCCGCTAGCTGGGGGCGTCAATGAACCCGATCGTATGTGATCAGGCAGATTGTTGTCCTCCGCCTCAGAGGAGGCGTACGAGTTGAAGGAGCAACGGTGTTAAGACCGCTGCTTCTTAACTCCTGTTTCTAGCAAGCTTGAAGGCTTGTGCAGAAACAGTTACATTCAGGGCCATTCATCCCTTGTTAAATCGGCCCCTAAATGTTTAGTTCTTACATTGTGACTGCACTGTTATATATTAACAACACGTTTGTTACAGTGTGGCTATAATATTAGAAATTAACCTGTGTAGACTTAATTTGATGCATTTCATACAATCGCACCATACCAAATGTGTTCTATTTTGATAACAATAGCAATTGCTATATGGACAGTGCTGGCTCGCATGCACCTCATTGTAGCTTATAAGCATGATAAGGGTTCTAAAATTGCCTTCATTGCCCATAGCAAACACTGCTTTGGTGCCTAGCTGGGGGCAGGTGAGCTCCATTTCTATGAAAATAATTAGAGGGCATGAGTCTCCTCTAAAATTTGTTTTGATTTCCTTGTAATTTAATTAAGAGGGGATTAGAAGATCATTAACACTGCATCCTGTAGGGAAAGTGACCATTTATTTGAAAAAGGGGCGACTCCCCTTTCAAATGAGGAGAAGTTGTCACTCTTGGGGGAGAGTATGACTTATAGTTAGAAACAAGAATGGGAGAGCTTATTCAACCAAAACACTAGTTAAATGTCTTTAAAAATACCTTACATTATATATATAGAAAAACCCACTGGATTTGCACTTTCAGTAGTTAGGCACAGCTACCAGGGTGTCAGGACATCTTTATTCAAAGAACAGCAAAAAAATTCCCTAATGAAGGGAGTTTTGTTACCCAAAACATCACCAAAATAAATACTGCATTTTTATTCAAGTGAAGATTATCTATCTATCTATCTATCTATCTATCTATCTATCTATCTATATATATATATATATATATATATATATATATATATATATATATAAAGACTCCTTAAAGCAGCTCAATCCACCAGTGTCAGCTGACTGGGTGCACCGGACTTTAAACTTCTTATCTAGAACATGTGGGTGCGATACGTACCTGGGGTGCTAGCCCATGGTGATGAGACCTACCGGGGGTTCAGTCTGGAGGCTTCACTATGTGGGGCTCTGGATTGTGCGGATGCCACGGGGGGTGTGGACAAGTCCACGCTACGTGGGGGGTCACTCAACCATCCACCTAGACATGTATCTAGTGAGAGCTATCAATGTCCAAATAGATATGGACTTTTGCATGTATATATATAATATCCTATATCATGGATATAAGATAATCTTTCCAGGTCATAGTATACATCTGGCAGTGTGGGTATATAGACCTATATACTATTAGGGGTCTTATAATATTACACTTGGTCAGGGTGTTATCACTACTAACTGATAAAATTCGAATACATCAGTTAATTAAAGATTTTTTTCCAGTAATAGCCAATCCTCTTATAAATATGAGGGGAGGCAGTATATTATCTGTAACCCTCAATCTTTCTTTTTTGAGAACTAGGACCACTTATATTTTAAGGGTTCCCTAAGGATATTTTTTGTACAGTCACACTACAAGTTGATAGTGAAGTCCATAACTCCTACATTTTAACTATATTTCAGTTATCGTTTATTTTTTTTATAAATAGCATTAACTTTTTTATTTTTAATTAATATTGTAGGATGGTAAGAGAGGGAATCTATAAGGAACAAACATTAGTTGATTGTGAGATGTAGGGCACATAGTAACTCTCCAAAAGCCACAATATTTTAAGTAGCTTGGTATGTACAACCAATAGCAAAGCAGTGTAATACTGTTGTTTGGTTACTATGGTTTCCATCCCTAGCCTCTAGTACACCATACGTGTGTGTGTAGGAGTTACGTTATATATATGAGAAGTGTGGAGTATAGTGGTGTGCATATATGACACTTATAATATGTAAGGTTTTTTTTATCACATATTAGTTTAACTGTTTGCCAAGGTAATACGAAACCGGATGTTGTGATCCGTTGGCATGGTAACCTACACTTGCACTCTAAGAATGAACATACAGGCTTCTATTAGGGCTTGTATCATGAGTATGATATTATGTTAAAATATAGCACGTTTCTTTCTTACATAGTTTAGCACATTTTTTGGGACCTTATGAGTTCACTTATATCACTAATGCCGGTTAGAAACGGCGATACTGGAAGTGACGTAATAGTCCTTCCGGTGATACGAAACTGGAACGCAGGAGTGGTGCTTTTTTTGTGAATACACAGCTTGGAGTGTGTTTGTTTTAATTACAATTTGATTGGTTTGCCTATATCTTGTGTGTTATGTCTCATGTTATGTTATGCTGATGAAGGGTAGTGAAAACGTTTCATTAAATTTAACCTCTGTAGTTTCCTGAAAAAAAAGTCCTGTGAGTGCATTTGTTCGAGTGGATATATATATATACATAATCTTGTATTACTTTTGAAAAGAACAGTGCAAACCTTACTGCCAAAATGACAACTGATTAGCATATAGAATATTTTGTAACCATATAAATTACTATGAATTATTTAATCACTGTTATATACTTAAAAACTTCCCCTTTCGGTTTGACGTAATAACCTTAACTATTCCTTTGTAATTAGGTCAAATCATGCTGTTAGCTTTTGTCATGTTCATATGTTGAGCAACAAATGAAATAATCCCACAAGACAACATTACAAGTTACTGACAACTCTTAGTGTTCTTAGTCTTAATCCTTCTGATAATTCTTACGTAAGAAATTGAAGAAAATTGCCCATTCTGTGAACTCTCACCCAACAATAGTTTTGAGACAAATCAAATTGCTATGTTTCATCCAAATTTTGTTGCGCAGATATAATTTATCCTAGAGATCAAAGATAATCAAGCTACACCTGGTTATTATTTGTAAAAGACTTTACTAAGAATTGAATGATTAATTTATCTGCCACATAATGCTGTAATAGATCATAAGAAACATCAAGGGAAGAATGTAGAACTGCATTTTTAAAGTCCCTTCTCTATGTCTCTGAATGATAATAGGCATGGCAAGTTTCATTAGTCTTGTCCAATATTTCTATAGGAATCCCCTGTAAAGTTTCCTTTTCGTGATTGAGGTCAAATTGAATCTTCTGAGACATCTTAGAATTTGGTAGTATATCATTAAACTACAATGATGTGGCAAAATTCTAATTCTTTTATTTATTCCCATAAATCATGACACAATGTCATTAAAATATGTAGAGATGTGTAAGTTCTTTATTTGAGTTTTCTTTCATTACTCATATATAAAATTGGTTTAAAATTAATAGATATTTTATATTCAAATATAATATTAACTATACAATATCTCTTAATCTTGAATTTAATCTTCATTTTCTGCAGTCATTATTGTCATATTTATATTCTCTGGAAGATTTAATTGCATTTGTCATGTACCTTTGTCATGTGTCATTACAAGAGTAGTAGTCTTGTTAAAGGGACAGTCTAGTCAAAATTAAACTTTCAAGATACATGTAGGGCATGTCATTTCAAACAACTTTCCAATGTACTTTTATCATCAAATTTGGTTTGTCTTCTTGGTATTCTTTGTTGAAAGCTAAACCTATGTAGGTTCATATGCTAATTTCTAAGCCCTTGAAGGCTGCCTCTTATCTCAATGCATTTAACAGTTTTTCACAGCTAGAGGGCGTTAATTCATGTACACCATATAGATAACATTCTGCTCACGTCTGTGGAGTTACAAATCAGAGGGCACTGATTGGCTAAAATGCAAGTCTGTCAAAAGAACTGAAATAGGAGGGCAGTCTGCAGAGACTTAAGTGTCACAACCACTGAACTATATTATAAAGGATTTTATGGGGCCTATTTATCAAATGTCTTGCGGACCTGATCCGACAGTGCGGATCAGGTCCGCAAGACATCGCTGAATGAGGAGAGCAATACGCTCCCTGTATTCAGCATTGCACCAGCAGCTCACAAGAGCTGCTGGTGCAACGCCGCCCCCTACAGACTCGTGGCCAATGGGCAACCAGCAGGGGGTGTCAATCAACCCGATCGTACTTGAGTAAAGCAAAGGGAGAAGATTATTTACAATGTTTGATGTATTTTGCAGCCCCCTCTTGATGATTACAAATATTGCCTACTATAAGTTGGCAGAGGTGGGGGTACTCAGTACCGGTGAGTACCCCCACAAAAAAATCCCTATATATATATATATATATATATATATATATATATATATATATATATATATATATATATATATATATATATTTATATATATATATATACTGTATGTATATTAGGGATGGGTGAATGTGTTTATATCCGAATTCGAATGTTAGAAAGAATCTTATTGTAGAAATTCGATTTACATAATAGAATATTGATAAGAATGAATATTCTTAAAAATTCGATTTTCGAGTGTTATTTCCAGTTTTCGAATGTCACATTTGAATTCGAATGTCACATTCGAATTTGAATGTCACATTCAAATTCGAATGTCACATTCAAATTAGAATGTTACATTCGAATTCGAATGTTACATTCGAATATCACATTCGAATTCAAATATTACATTTATAAAACACAATTGTAGACTAGAAAAACTGAATATCACATTCGAATCGAATGTCACATTCGAATTCGAATATTACATTTATAAAACACAGTATAAGACTAGAAATACTATTTCAAATTCGAATGTCACATTCGAATCGAATATCACATTCGAATCGAATATCACATTTAAAACACAGTATTAAACTAGAAATACTATTTCAAATTCAAATGTGATATTCGAATTCAAATTCGAATATTACATTTATTAAACACAGTTGTAGACTAGAAATACTATTTCAAATTTGAATGTCACAAATTCGAATATTACATTTCGAAATTGAATGAATACATAGCTAAACATTCTATAATTCGAATTAATAAATAATATATCTATCTATATATTTATCACATGGGGAGAAGTAGTGATAGTCCTTAAGTTAGCACGCCTGTGTCTTTCGCTCAAACACCAACTTATAACTTTCAAATTGTAATATACATATGTTTTCAATATTTTCTACCAAAAAAGTATAACTTTAAGGATTTTGAATTTTTTTTCTCAAAAATTATGTTCATATTACACTTTGAAAATTTGAAACTTGTATAGAATTCAAACAAATCATACAAATATTAATTTATTATTGCAGATAAGTGTTTCTTGTTAATTAATTAAAAAGTATTCAAAATTGTATGAAATGATCAATCATGCAAATTTCATGAATTGATATTCTTAATTGACTAAATTACCCAGCACATTTTGCTGTTGCTTTAGCTTCTTACTTTTTACATCCCTGTAAATATTTAATTTACTTTTATTTTTATATTTAAAATAGTTACTTTGCCTGTTGAAACCACAACTTAAACTGAAAATATGAATATTTTAGCATTCTCTATAGAAAAGCTATGTAAGCAAAAGGCAACAAGCAGCAATCAAGTTCCCAGTGGGAGCAGAAAAGATAAGTAATACAATTTACCTTTTCAATTACTCTCTCTAAGAGCCTGATGATCTAAATGTATCTGGGCTGACGAGATTATTAAAGAATGCTCGCCAGTACTTCTATTTCCCTGGTGGTTGATCTAAAGCCAATTTTTACAGTGAAAACAGGGTGTCTCGCAAAGGGGCGTATACTGCATTTTTGTATGGGGAGGAAATGCATACATTACTAAAAAGCACAATAAGATTTGTATTTTAAAAATCTTACAAAACAAATAATTGAACCATTCACACAAAAATATGCAGGACAAATTGTTTTGTTAAGGTGCTTCAAAAATGGTAAAAAATAAATCCTTTACCAAAAACATTTTATTCAAAAATGGTATGTACTTTAGATAGCGATACATTATATTAAATATGCATGTTTTTTATTGTAAAAATGGCAAAATATGGCTGTTCCATGTGTGTATTTAAAATTGTCTCTCTAATCACAACGTATTAGCGATCTCACAGTTTTTTCTCACAAACTAAAAGGTGGCGAGCTTTTCTCAAAACACTAAAAATACTTATAACCCTAATAAAAAAAACACATGCAAATGAATATATAGGCAGTTGTAAGATGCTATACGCAGCATAATGGGATTTATATAGGCTGCAGAATTTAATTTTTGAAGTGTGCCCTCTGGCTACTGAGCAAAGTTTCCCTTTCCAGCAAGCTCTATTACTTTCCATAGGGGACATTTCGCCAGTCGCAGGGACTGCCCCTTTTTACAACTCCACCAGGGCATATTGGTATAGGTATATATACAGATATATATAGGAATATCTATTTAAAAATACTTAAAACATATTCTCCTATGTGAAGAACATTGGAATGTTAAATATTTACAGTACAAACACAGTTAAACACATTATTAATTATGAATATTGCATAAATATGATTTTTCATGTTGTCAGCTACTTGACCGCAAAAGGCTCCAATGCACTTTTAGATATGTCTATAAGCTTGTAAATATGTATTTATGTGTTTATATGTGTATATTTATCTGTACATACACATATAAATACATAAATACATTTGTACAAACACACATATATATATAAATATATATATATTCAGTATATATCTGTGTATATATATCTATATATCTATATATATATATAAATAAATACATATACATATTAAGACATGTAGATATATGTATCTCTATGTTAAAGCCCTTTGCAGTCCTTTTTTTTGTACACCTGAGACCTAATAACTTTTTAATGCAATTTAAAAAAATAAAAAATTATCAGTGTCATTATGGATGTAACTGTACTGTTAAATGTATTTGCTATGTGTTATGTACAACTTTTTTGTCTCGCGTTACATTTATCCAGAGCTCTGAAGTCAGACTATCCCGACACGTGATTGTGCTCAAGTGAATGCGTTTACTTTCAACTTGTAATATGCAGGCTATTTCCGTCACTGACAAAAAACAGAGAAATTCCCCATTTCTTCTGTTAAGTGTGATCAGTCCACGGGTCATCATTACTTCTGGGATATTACTCCTCCCCAACAGGAAGTGCAAGAGGATTCACCCAGCAGAGCTGCATATAGCTCCTCCCCTCTACGTCACTCCCAGTCATTCTCTTGCACCCAACGACTAGATAGGATGTGTGAGAGGACTATGGTGATTATACTTAGTTTTATATCTTCAATCAAAAGTTTGTTATTTTAAAATAGCACCGGAGTGTGTTATTACCTCTCTGGCAGAGTTTGAAGAAGAATCTACCAGAGTTTTGCTATGATTTTAGCCGGAGTAGTTAAGATCATATTGCTGTTCTCGGCCATCTGAGGAGTGAGGTAAACTTCAGATCAGGGGACAGCGGGCAGATGAATCTGCATAGAGGTATGTAGCAGTTTTTATTTTCTGACAATGGAATTGATGAGAAAATCCTGCCATACCGATATAATGTCATGTATGTATACTTTACACTTCAGTATTCTGGGGAATGGTACTTCACTAGAATTACACTGTAAGAAATACATAAAGCTGTTTAATAACTAGAGATTATGTTTAACGTTTTTGCTGGAATGTAAAATCGTTTTCATTTGCTGAGGTACTGTGTGAATAAATGTTTGGGCACTATTTTTCCACTTGGCAGTTGCTTAATCTGTTTTTCTGACAGTTTCTGTTCTCCCTCACTGCTGTGTGTGAGGGGGAGGGGCCGTTTTTTGGCGCTTTTTCTATGCATCAAATATTTCAGTCAGCAACTCATTGTATTCCCTGCATGATCCGGTTCATCTCTACAGAGCTCAGGGGTCTTCAAACTTATTTTGAGGGAGGTAATTTCTCTCAGCAGAGCTGTGAGAATTATAGTTTGACTGAGATAAAAAACGTTTATTCTGTAATTTGTTTCCTGCTTTCAGAATTTGTTATCTTTGCTAATGGGATTAAACCTTTGCTAAAGTTGTGTTGTTTACAAGGATTGAGGCTATAACTGTTTCAATTTATTAATTTTCAACTGTCATAGATCTTCTGTGCTTCTTAAAGGCACAGTACATTTTAATATTATTCTAATTGAATTGTATTTCCAAGTTGCAAGTTTATTTGCTAGTGTGTTAAACATGTCTGATTCAGAGGATGATACCTGTGTCATTTGTTGCAATGCCAAAGTGGAGCCCAATAGAAATTTATGTACTAACTGTATTGATGCTACTTTAAATAAAAGTCAATCTGTACAAATTGAACAAATTTCACCAAACAACGAGGGGAGAGTTATGCCGACTAACTCGCCTCACGTGTCAGTACCTACATCTCCCGCTCAGAGGGAGGTGCGTGATATTGTAGCGCCGAGTACATCTGGGCGGCCATTACAAATCACATTACAGGATATGGCTACTGTTATGACTGAGGTTTTGGCTAAATTACCAGAACTAAGAGGTAAGCGTGATCACTCTGGGGTGAGAACAGAGTGCGCTGATAATATTAGGGCCATGTCAGACACTGCGTCACAGGTGGCAGAACATGAGGACGGAGAACTTCATTCTGTGGGTGACTGTTCTGATCCAAACAGACTGGATTCAGATATTTCAAATTTTAAATTTAAACTGGAAAACCTCCGTGTATTACTAAGGGAGGTGTTAGCGGCTCTGAATGATTGTAACACAGTTGCAATACCAGAGAAAATGTGTAGGTTGGATAAATATTTTGCAGTACCGACGAGTACTGAGGTTTTTCCTATACCTAAGAGACTTACTGAAATTGTTACTAAGGAGTGGGATAGACCCGGTGTGCCGTTCTCACCCCCTCCGATATTTAGAAAAATGTTTCCAATAGACGCCACCACAAGGGACTTATGGCAAACGGTCCCTAAGGTGGAGGGAGCAGTTTCTACCTTAGCTAAGCGTACAACTATCCCGGTGGAGGATAGCTGTGCTTTTTCAGATCCAATGGATAAAAAGTTAGAGGGTTACCTTAAGAAAATGTTTGTTCAACAAGGTTTTATATTGCAACCCCTTGCATGCATTGCGCCGATCACGGCTGCAGCGGCATTCTGGATTGAGTCTCTGGAAGAGAACATTGGTTCAGCTACTCTGGACGACATTACGGACAGGCTTAGAGTCCTTAAACTAGCTAATTCATTCATTTCGGAGGCCGTAGTACATCTTACTAAACTTACGGCGAAGAATTCAGGATTCGCCATTCAGGCACGCAGGGCGCTGTGGCTAAAATCCTGGTCAGCTGATGTTACTTCTAAGTCTAAATTGCTTAATATACCTTTCAAAGGGCAGACCTTATTCGGGCCCGGGTTGAAAGAGATTATCGCTGACATTACAGGAGGTAAAGGCCATGCCCTGCCTCAGGACAAAGCCAAAGCCAAGACTAGACAGTCTAATTTTCGTTCCTTTCGTAATTTCAAAGCAGGAGCAGCATCAACTTCCTCTGCACCAAAACAGGAAGGAGCTGTTGCTCGCTACAGACAAGGCTGGAAACCTAACCAGTCCTGGAACAAGGGCAAGCAGACTAGGAAACCTGCTGCTGCCCCTAAAACAGCATGAATTGAGGGCCCCCGATCCGGGATCGGATCTAGTGGGGGGCAGACTTTCTCTCTTCGCCCAGGCTTGGGCAAGAGATGTTCAGGATCCCTGGGCGCTAGAGATAATATCTCAGGGATACCTTCTGGACTTCAAATACTCTCCTCCAAGAGAGAGATTTCATCTGTCAAGATTGTCAACAATCCAGACAAAGAAAGAGGCGTTTCTACGCTGCGTACAAGAGCTCTTGTTAATGGGAGTAATCCATCCAGTTCCACGATCGGAACAGGGACAGGGGTTTTACTCAAATCTGTTTGTGGTTCCCAAAAAAGAGGGAACTTTCAGACCAATCCTGGACTTAAAGATCCTAAACAAATTCCTAAGAGTTCCATCGTTCAAGATGGAGACTATTCGGACAATTTTACCTATGATCCAAGAGGGTCAATACATGACCACTGTAGATTTAAAAGATGCTTACCTTCACATACCGATTCACAAAGATCATTATCTGTACCTAAGGTTTGCCTTCCTAGACAGGCATTACCAGTTTGTGGCTCTTCCATTCGGATTGGCTACAGCTCCAAGAATCTTCACAAAGGTTCTGGGTGCTCTTCTGGCGGTACTAAGACCGCGGGGAATCTCGGTAGCTCCATACCTAGACGACATTCTGATACAAGCTTCAAGCTTTCAAACTGCCAAGTCTCATACAGAGTTAGTGCTGGCATTTCTAAGGTCACATGGATGGAAGGTGAACGAAAAGAAAAGTTCACTCGTTCCACTCACAAGAGTTCCCTTCCTGGGGACTCTTATAGATTCTGTAGAAATGAAGATTTACCTGACAGAGGACAGGCTAACAAGACTTCAAAGTGCTTGCCGCACCCTTCATTCCATTCAACACCCGTCAGTGGCTCAATGCATGGAGGTAATCGGCTTAATGGTAGCGGCAATGGACATAGTACCCTTTGCACGCTTACACCTCAGACCACTGCAACTGTGCATGCTAAGTCAGTGGAATGGGGATTACTCAGACTTATCCCCTTCTCTGAATCTGGATCAAGAGACCAGAAATTCTCTTCTATGGTGGCTTTCTCGGCCACATCTGTCCAGGGGGATGCCATTCAGCAGACCAGACTGGACAATTGTAACAACAGACGCCAGCCTTCTAGGTTGGGGTGCCGTCTGGAATTCTCTGAAGGCTCAGGGACAATGGAGTCAGGAGGAGAGTCTCCTGCCAATAAACATTCTGGAATTGAGAGCAGTTCTCAATGCCCTCCTGGCTTGGCCCCAGTTGACAACTCGGGGGTTCATCAGGTTTCAGTCGGACAACATCACGACTGTAGCTTACATCAACCATCAGGGAGGGACAAGAAGCTCCCTAGCTATGATGGAAGTATCAAAGATAATTTGCTGGGCAGAGTCTCACTCTTGCCACCTGTCAGCAATCCACATCCCGGGAGTGGAGAACTGGGAGGCGGATTTCTTAAGTCGTCAGACTTTTCATCCGGGGGAGTGGGAACTTCATCCGGAGGTCTTTGCCCAAATACTTCGACGTTGGGGCAAACCAGAGATAGATCTCATGGCGTCTCGACAGAACGCCAAGCTTCCTCGTTACGGGTCCAGATCCAGGGATCCAGGAGCAGTCCTGATAGATGCTCTGACAGCACCTTGGGACTTCAGGATGGCTTACGTGTTTCCACCCTTCCCGTTGCTTCCTCGATTGATTGCCAGAATCAAACAAGAGAGAGCATCAGTGATTCTAATAGCACCTGCGTGGCCACGCAGGACTTGGTATGCAGACCTGGTGGACATGTCATCCTGTCCACCTTGGTCTCTACCTCTGAAACAGGACCTTCTGATACAGGGTCCCTTCAAACATCAAAATCTAACTTCTCTGAAGCTGACTGCTTGGAAATTGAACGCTTGATTTTATCAAGACGTGGATTTTCTGAGTCAGTTATTGATACCTTAATACAGGCTAGGAAACCTGTTACCAGAAAGATTTACCATAAGATATGGCGTAAATACCTATATTGGTGTGAATCCAAAGGTTACTCTTGGAGTAAGGTTAGGATTCCTAGGATATTGTCTTTTCTACAAGAAGGTTTAGAAAAGGGTTTATCTGCTAGTTCATTAAAGGGACAGATCTTAGCTCTGTCCATTCTGTTACACAAACGTCTGTCAGAAGTTCCTGACGTCCAGGCTTTTTGTCAGGCTTTGGCCAGAATTAAGCCTGTGTTTAAAACTGTTGCTCCACCATGGAGTTTAAACCTTGTTCTTAATGTTTTACAGGGCGTTCCGTTTGAACCCCTTCATTCCATTGATATAAAGTTGTTATCTTGGAAAGTTCTATTTTTAATGGCTATTTCCTCGGCTCGAAGAGTCTCTGAATTATCAGCCTTACATTGTGATTCTCCTTATTTGATTTTTCATTCGGATAAGGTAGTCCTGCGTACTAAACCTGGGTTCTTACCTAAGGTACTTACTAACAGGAATATCAATCAAGAGATTGTTGTTCCTTCTTTATGCCCAAATCCTTCTTCAAAGAAGGAACGTCTACTGCACAACCTGGATGTAGTCCGTGCTCTAAAATTTTACTTACAGGCAACTAAGGAATTTCGACAAACGTCTTCTCTGTTTGTCATTTACTCTGGGCAGAGGAGAGGTCAAAAAGCTTCCGCTACCTCTCTTTCTTTTTGGCTTCGTAGCATAATTCGTTTAGCTTATGAGACTGCTGGACAGCAGCCTCCTGAAAGAATTACAGCTCATTCTACTAGAGCTGTGGCTTCCACTTGGGCCTTCAAGAATGAGGCCTCTGTTGAACAGATTTGCAAGGCTGCAACTTGGTCTTCGCTTCATACTTTTTCCAAATTTTACAAATTTGACACTTCTGCTTCATCGGAGGCTATTTTTGGGAGAAAGGTTCTTCAGGCAGTGGTTCCTTCTGTATAAAGAGCCTGCCTATCCCTCCCGTCATCCGTGTACTTTTGCTTTGGTATTGGTATCCCAGAAGTAATGATGACCCGTGGACTGATCACACTTAACAGAAGAAAACATAATTTATGCTTACCTGATAAATTCATTTCTTCTGTAGTGTGATCAGTCCACGGCCCGCCCTGTTTTTAAGGCAGGTAAATATTTTTTAATTTATACTCCAGTCACCACTTCACCCTTGGCTTTTCCTTTCTCGTTGGTCCTTGGTCGAATGACTGGGAGTGACGTAGAGGGGAGGAGCTATATGCAGCTCTGCTGGGTGAATCCTGTTGGGGAGGAGTAATATCCCAGAAGTAATGATGACCCGTGGACTGATCACACTACAGAAGAAAGGAATTTATCAGGTAAGCATAAATTATGTTATTGCTTGTGTGCTACAGTTAGCTTGCCACTCATAATATAGCCCATAATGCGCCGCTATTGCAAATGTAATCTGTTTCTACCACGCATAAAGAGCAACATCATAATAATGCAAATGTAATTCTTTATATCGGCTTTATATAATTGGTTCAGTAGTTTTTAATGAAGCATTTGCTGAACACATTTTTCATTTTAGTAATAGACAAAAATTGAACAGATACATTTATTTCAGGGTGTCTGTATCTGAGATAATCAGTTTAATTCAGTAGCGGACCTACTCAACAGAGGGCCCTGGTCCAAAATGTGTTTTGGGCCTCCCAAATGTAACTCAGTAGAAATAGTAATTATATACATGCTGCTCTGTATAATGATTTTGAGGATAGATAGAAAATAGATAGATAGATAGATAGATAGATAGATAGATAGATAGATAGATAGATAGATAGATAGATAGATAGATGCCTATGTACAGACTGGCTTCTATGGGCCCCCCAGAACTTGAGCCCTGGCGCAACTGCACCTGCTGCACCAGTGGTAGTTCCGACCCTGATTTAATTATAGTCAAAAACTTTCAATAATTTGAAAAACAACATTAAGATAGAATGCCTATTTGAACCTATTATTTATTTGTCCACGTCTAGTAAAAACTTATAGCTATTAAAGAAAAAGAATGATCTAACTTGATAGTTGATTCAACACTTTTTTCAGTGACCCCAATTATGTTTAAATATTGTTTTGTAAAATATATTTGTATGGCTAGAAGTCTGGCAGACTTCAGGATTTTTTTTCAGTGTATAATTTTAACTTTGTAAATATCAGGAATATTATATAAAGTAGTATATAATAGAGTCATCTTATTTATATGTGTACTTGTTAGCTTTGTTTTCAACAAAAACAAAAACTGCTAATGATGAGTGATAACAGTATTGTCATTAATAAATATATCTGCTTACATCTGTTCATTTCCATTGATTAAATGCAAACTATAAAGGGAAGCAACATCAGAACACAATAACTGCTTGCATGAGGGAAAAGGAAAGTCAGGTATGCACATTATCACTTCATTTCTTTACCAGGTCATGTGACTCTATTTTTTTTCCCTTGTAAACGGGTCTGGTTGCCAAAGCTCATTGATTACAGATCACTGTTAATAAGAAGCATTTGTAATGCAGCCATGGTGATACAATCTCTACAAGCTAGTTCATGATGGCCTTTCAGTCTCCACAATTAAGTTGTCCAGCAGCCATGCCCCCTGTTGCAGCTGCTCTGTCATTCTCATTTTGTAGTACAAATGAGCTTAGGCCTAGTGTTTGACATGGGGTTTTAACACCAAAGAAGGCAATTCTGCTACTTCAAATGAGCCTAATTGGCTGTGCGCTCAGGCGCTCACTCAAGCTGTTTCAATCCATCAGAGAGAGATTTTTAACCAATTGGGCAGCATGTTAGAAAATAAAAAGCCCCAGAATTCACAGTGAGATAGATAGAAGAGTAATATTTAAAATAATAAGTACCCTTTAAAAATACATCTCACCGAGACAGCCACCTGTCAATCTTGCACAGAATAAGTCAATAAGAAAAACTGAAAGAAAATGACAGTTCTCTAAAAATAAAGAACATTTTGAAATAGATTCATACAAAAGGGTTTTAAAAAAAATTATAATCATGTACTACATCAATTATGTTTAAAGAATCAAGTCAGAGAACATGCATATTGTTACTCAAATTTGTTTATATCATTATAAATTAAATAATTATAAAAAGGTACTCGGTTTTATAGTTCAAACAAATAAAATAGGTTTTTAGCATTGAAACCAAAATATTCATTTCAGAAAATGTAAGACCAGTTAGAAATACACTAAAGGATGACCCAGGAATGATTATAATGGTTTAATTTACTAAAGTGAATTAGTTTTTATCTTGTACTAATATGTACAACCTTTTATATGCACTGATATAACAATAATACTCTTCCTCTTAATGTAATTACTGAATATTTTGCAAGCAGCCAAATATATTATAATGGAACTCATTAATATGATAGAAATTTTATACAGCAAATAGCGGTTGTAGCTAGGAAATCCCAGACATTATTGTATGTATCCGGATTTGCAAACAGCAATAAACTAGCTGGAAAGTCTCTATACTCCTGTACTGGACAAGCTAAGGATATATCGGGGGAAACGGGTATTTCAAGAAGTAGCAATAAGTAGTAGAAAAGTGCTATTCTTCTCCCATGATATGGAGCTTTCTGACATCTAAAATGTCTAACACAGCAAGAGTATCTATAGAAGTGTGTAATTATGAAAAAGAGCAACATATAGCAGTGTAGTCTTAAATGAGAAGCTTTTACGAGGCTGATATAAAAAAGGTATTAAAGGGACAAAATATTCATATGCTAAATCACTTGAAAGTGATGCAGCATAACTGTAAAAAGCTGATAAGAAAATATCACCTGGACATCTCTATGTAAAAAAGAAAAAGATATTTTAGCTCAAAATTTCTACAGCTCACCAGAGTAAGTGCTCTGGTATCAGTTATACTTCAGTTGCTGTTTTGCTGCAAGTTTTAAAAAAAAAAAAAACAATAGTCAATCAGCCTCAGCAGTGCTGAGGTAATGTTTTGCTTTTGCTGTGATCTCATGATATTTCATAGAACTTAGTTAAACTGAATAGAAAAATAACACGACTGTGCCTGCACATGCCAGATGCACACTCACTTGCAAGTCATGGTACAAGCATTCTGACTGGCTGCTTAAAGTCTATTTACAGTGGAGTGCGAATACGTAGGAAATTTGAGGTAAAATAACTTCCTTTTTTACAATGAGATGTTCAGGTGATATTTTCTAGTCAGCTTTTTACAGTTATGCTGCATCACTTTCAAGTGCTGCAACATTTGGGTATCATGTCCCTTTAATGTTATCCATTCATTTAACGCGTAAATATCAAGTACAATTAAAGTAAAGAACATTCCCTTGTCACAAGCCTGCATAGTTTGATAATATTTAAATTCATTTCAGACAAATTATGGCCAGCCATTTGCAAGATGCCACCTTTTGATAGGAATGGGTTTGCCAGGGTCCTGCATATTGCCAAAACAAAACTTGCTACATTTTCAATTTATATCAAGGAACAGAGTTCGATTTACTATAGTTTTTATGCAAACCTTGACTTCTGTTTTTTTGTTTTTATAGGACCATTAAATACAGTGAAAGTGACTTAAAGTCTTAGTTTAAAAAAATCATCCAGATTAAAACTATACAGGTTCTTTTGCATGATAATAATATGACTATATTTAATGTACATTTACACCCAAAGTCATTTTGTTCAACTGTAATCTTACGGCTAGATTTAGAGTTTGGCGTTAGCCGTCAAAACCAGCGTTAGGGGCTCCTAACGCTGGTTTTGGGCTACCGCTGGTATTTAGAGTCAGTCAGGAAAGGGTCTAACTCTCACTTTGCAGCCGCGACTTTTCCATACCGCAGATCCCCCTACGCCATTTGCGTATCCTATCTTTTCAATGGGATCTTTCTAACGCCGGTATTTAGAGTCTTGGCTGAAGTGAGCGTTAGAAATCTAACGACAAAACTTCAGCTGCAGCAAAAAGCCAGGAGTTAAGAGCTTTCTGGGCTAACGCCGGTTCATAAAGCCCTTAACTACTGTGCTCTAAAGTACACTAACACCCATAAACTACCTATGTACCCCTAAACCGAGGCCCCCTCACACCGCCGCCACTCTAATAAAAAATGTTAACCCCTAATCTGCCGACCGCACACCGCCGCAACCTACGTTATCCCTATGTACCCCTAATCTGCTGCCCCTAACACCGCCGACCCCTATATTATATTCATTAACCCCTAATCTGCCCCCCCCAACGTCGTCGCTACCTACCTACAATTATTAACCCCTAATCTGCCGACCGGACCTCACCGCTACTATAATAAAGTTATTAACCCCTAATCCGCCTCACTCCCGCCTCAATAACCCTATAATAAATAGTATTAACCCCTAATCTGCCCTCCCTAACATCACCGACACCTAACTTCAAGTATTAACCCCTAATCTGCCGACCGGACCTCACTGCTACTCTATTAAATTTATTAACCCCCTAAAGCTAAGTCTAACCCTAACACTAACACCCCCCTAAGTTAAATATAATTTAAATCTAACGAAATAAAATAAATCTTATTTAATAAATTATTCTTATTTAAAGCTAAATAATTACCTGTAAAATAAACCCTAACATAGCTACAATATAAATTATAATTATATTGTAGCTATTTTAGGATTTATATTTATTTTACAGGCAACTTTGTATTTATTTTAACCAGGTACAATAGCTATTAAATAGTTAATAACTATTTAATAGCTACCTAGTTAAAATAATTACAAAATTACCTGTAAAATAAATCCTAACCTAAGTTACAATTAAACCTAACACTACACTATCAATAAATTAATTAAATAAATGACCTACAATTATCTACAATTAAACCTAACACTACACTATAATTAAATTAATTAAATAAATTACCTACAAATACCTACAAATAAATACAATTAAATAAACTAACTAAAGTACAAAAAAATAAAAAAGCTAAGTTACAAAAAAAAAAAAATTTACAAACATAATAAAAATATTACAACAATTTTAAACTAATTACACCTACTCTAAGCCCCCTAATAAAATAACAAAGCCCCCCAAAATAAAAAAATGCCCTACCCTATTCTAAAATTAAAATTGAAAAGCTCTTTTACCTTACCAGCCCTTAAAAGGGCCTTTTGCGGGGCATGCCCCAAAGAAATCAGCTCTTTTGCCTGTAAAAAAAAACACAATACCACCCCCCAACATTACAACCCACCACCCACATACCCCTAATCTAACCCATCCTATCCGGGATGAAGAGGAGATCCGGACCGGCAAACATCTTCATCCAAGCGGCATCTTCTATCTTCATCCATCCGACGACGAGCGGCTCCATCTTCAAGACCTCCGGCGCGGATCCATCCTCTTCTTCCGACGTCCTAACACAGAATGAAGGCTCCTTTAAGGGACATCATCCAAGATGGCGTCCCTCGAATTCCGATTGGCTGATAGGATTCTATCAGCCAATCGGAATTAAGGTAGGTAAAATCTGATTGGCTGATGGAATCAGCCAATCAGATTCAAGTTCAATCCGATTGGCTGATCCAATCAGTCAATCAGATTGAGCTTGCATTCTATTGGCTGTTCCGATCAGCCAATAGAATGCAAGCTCAATCTGATTGGCTGATTGGATCAGCCAATCGGATTGAACTTGAATCTGATTTTACCTACCTTAATTCCGATTGGCTGATGGAATCCTATCAGCCAATCGGAATTCGAGGGACACCATCTTGGATGACGTCCCTTAAAGGAGCATTCATTCTGTGTTAGGACGTCGGAAGAAGAGGATGGATCCACGCCGGAGGTCTTGAAGATGGAGCCGCTCGTCGTCGGATGGATGAAGATAGAAGATGCCGCTGGGATGAAGATGTTTGCCGGTCCGGATCTCCTCTTCTGCCCGGATAGGATGAAGACTTTGGAGCCTCTTCTGGACTTCTTCTTGCCGGATAGGATGAAGACTTCGGGACCCTCTGGAGGACTGATCGGTGATACCCGGCGGGGTGAAGACAAGGTAGGAAGATCTTCAGGGGCTTAGTGTTAGGTTTATTTAAGGTGGGTTTGGGTTAGATTAGGGGTATGTGGGTGGTGGGTTGTAATGTTGGGGGTGGTATTGTGTGGCATGCCCCGCAAAAGGCCCTTTTAAGGGCTGGTAAGGTAAAAGAGCTTTTCAAATTTAATTTTAGAATAGGGTAGGGCATTTTTTTATTTTGGGGGGCTTTGTTATTTTATTAGGGGGCTTAGAGTAGGTGTAATTAGTTTAAAATTGTTGTAATATTTTTATTATGTTTGTAAATTATTTTTTTATTTTTTGTAACTTAGCTTTTTTTATTTTTTGTACTTTAGTTAGTTTATTTAATTGTATTTATTTGTAGGTATTTGTAGGTAATTTATTTAATTAATTTATTGATAGTGTAGTGTTAGGTTTAATTGTAGATAATTGTAGGTATTTTATTTAACTAATTTATTGATAGTGTAGTGTTAGGCTTAATTGTAACTTAGGTTAGGATTTATTTTACAGGTAATTTGGTAATTATTTAACTAGGTAGCTATTAAATAGTTATTAACTATTTAATAGCTATTGTACCTGGTTAAAATAAATACAAAGTTGCCTGTAAAATAAATATTAATCCTAAAATAGCTACAATATAATTATTATTTATATTGTAGCTATATTAGGGTTTATTTTACAGGTAAGTATTTAGCTTTAAATAGGAATAATTTATTTAATAAGAAATAATTTATTTCGTTAGATAAAAATTATATTTAACTTAGGGGGGTGTTAGGGTTAGACTTAGCTTTAGGGGTTAATAACTTTATTATAGTAGCGGTGAGGTCCGGTCGGCAGATTAGGGGTTAATAAGTGTAGGTAGGTAGCGGCGACGTTGGGAGGGGGCAGAATAGGGGTTAATAAATATAATATAGGGGTCGGCGGTGTTAGGGGCAGCAGATTAGGGGTACATAGGGATAACGTAGGTTGCGGAGGTGTACGGAGCGGAAGATTAGGGGTTAAAAAAAATATGCAAGGGTCAGCGATAGCGGGGGCGGCAGATTAGGGGTTAATAAGTGTATGGCTAGGGGTGTTTAGACTCGGGGTACATGTTAGGGTGTTAGGTGCAGACATAGGAAGTGTTTCCCCATAGGAAACAATGGGGCTGCGTTAGGAGCTGAACGCTGCTTTTTTGCAGGTGTTTTTTTTTTCAGCTCAAACGGTCCCATTGTTTTCTATGGGGGAATCGTGCACGAGCACGTTTTCTAAGCTGGCCGTGTCCGTAAGCACCGCTGGTATTGAGAGTTGCAGTGGCGGTAAATATGCTATACGCTCCCTTTTTGGAGCCTAACGCAGCCCTTCTGTGAACTCTAAATACCAGCGGTATTTAAAAGGTGCGGGGGGAAAAAAACAGCGTTAGCTACGCTGGTCGTTACCGACAAAACTCTAAATCTAGCCGTAAGTGTTTCAAGTCATCAAGGAAAACTAACAGATCAGATTTAAATAATTTTGAGATTGTTACAACACCTGAGTTACTAAACAGCCCAAAGTTAAAGGAACATAAAACCCAAATTTTTCCTTCATGATTCAGAAAGAGCATGGAATTTTACATAACATTCCAATTTACTTCTATTATCTAATTTGCTTAATTCAGATTGGTGGTGCCACCTAATGTATATGCCTCTGGTCATTGGCTAACTGATGTGTTCAGCTAGCTCCCAGTAGTGCATTGCTCAGCCTACTACAAAGGATACCAAGAGAATGAAGAAAGTTTGATATTATAAGTAAATTGGAAAGGTGTTTAGAAATGTATGTTTTATCTCAATCATAAAAGAAAAATGTTGAGTTTCATGCCCCTTTAAATACTTAAAATTTGTCCTCTTAGGATTTCTTGAGAAAACAAAAAAACTGATCAAGGTAATATTTGACAGAAACTGATACTGATAACCAGGGCTAGGCATTCACCAAGACTGTGATGGACATTTTCCAAAGTACAGACCATAGTGAAGGACACTAAGGTATATTTCAAATAAAAAACATCAAAAAACACTATCTTTACCGAGAGGGTAGTGTATGCATTATAGAAAAGCCATCCAGCAGAAGTGGTAGGGACAGTGAAGGAGTTTAAACATGCATGGGATAGGTATAGGCTATATTGGCTATGCTAGATCAGTCTCACACACCCAATCGCACACACCCTCACAGTCTCACACCCACACCCGCTTACACACTATCACACACATACCTTCACGCTATCGATTGCACACTATCACACACACACCCTCACAGTCTCATACACACACCCACACTCTTACACATACCTTTAGTCACACACATACACCTTTGCAGTCTCACACTGTCACACACACACTCTCACAGTCTCACACTCTGTCTCACTCTTTTGCAGACTGTCACACACACACTGTCTCACAGCCTCAGCCTTTCACACACACTCTTGCAGACTGTCACACACACTTAAATGGACACTGAACCCAATTTTTTTTCTTTCTGGATTCAGAAAGAGCATGCAATTTTAAGCAACCTTCTAATTTACTCAGATTATCAATTTTTATTCGTTCTCTTGCTATCTTTATTTGAAAAAGAAGGCATCTAAGCTTGTTTTTTTATTCAGGACTCTGGACAGCACTTTTTTATTGGTGGATGAATTTATCCACCAATCAGCAAGGACAACCCAGGTTCTTCACCAAAAATGGGCCGGCATCTAAACTTACATTCTTGCATTTCAAATAAAGATACCAAGAGAATAAAGAAAATTTGATAATAGGAGTAAATTAGAAAGTTGCTTAAAATGTCATGATCTATCTGAATCGCGAAAGAAAAAATTTGGGTGCAGTGTCCCTTTAAAGTCTAACACTGTGTCCTCCCTCCATGCTGCAAAATGGTTGGCGGACACTTCAAGAGCCAGTCACGGAAACCTTGCCTATTCCTGCTGATAATCTGTAAAAAAAAAATCTTTACATCATTTTTGATTGGTGAAAACTAATAGTAAAACAATCAAAATAAAAAAAAATAAAACAAATTCTTCACACCAATGCATACATTCATGTGTCTCATAAATTGGATATTCTACTATATGTTCATTTTTCCCACTCACAGTGGGAAAATTGTACATTAATCTCCTGTGAATAAATGTAAAATGTAACAACTGTTTGAAATCACAATTAATGGTTAAGGTTGAAATACTATACACCACATAAAACTCTGGTAGCTTTTTCTAGACTCTCACATTCCTCCATATTTAAAGAAAATGTCAGTAAAATTCCAGAGGTGTTAACCTGAATCCAGCATGAAATTTAACCTATTTTAATAAGAAAAACCAAACCACCAAAGTATTTTTTGTGGTTGAAAAGCTGCAGTTCTATGTTTAATGTATGTGTATACAATCTACAGAAATATGACCATTGTTATATACTTACTTCAACTTAAATGAACATATGAAAGCAAATTATGTTGCAGAAATTCCATAAAAGGGACAGTCCGGTCAAAATTAAAATGCACATAGATGGATAACCTCTTTGAAAAGAAACATATTTGCAACATACATGTATTGGTAAAATTGTTTCTAGTAAAAGTTATCACTGTTTTAAGGTTTTAGTGTTAACATTTTTTCACATGCATGTGAAGCGTAGCTAGATATTCTCAGAACACCAGCATTTTAAATACTGCAGCTGCTCAGAGCACCAGTGGGGCTTGTATAATGTCAATAATTAACAAATTGAGGGCCCGATTAAGAGTGGCGATAAAGAATATATATTGCGGGTGATTATGCACATTGGGTTTTCCGCTCATATTAGAAGTTGAAAGTAAATGCGATAGCTAGAGCGCAATTGCGATTTACGCGATAATGATTACCGCATCCTCAGAGCTCTGGTTAGCTGTTTGGCAAAACAAAAAGGTGTCACAAACACATCAAAAATAATTTAAAGAGTACAGTTACACTCATAATAACACCATCTAATAAAAATTATTTAAAAAAAAATATTGTACACAAAATCTTAAATATATGAGGTCTCAGGTGTGGGAAAAAAGCAGTATATATACTGTATGTTTCTATGGGGCCGATTTATCATTTGTCGGACGGACATACGCTGTCTGCATTTATCGTTGCACAAGCATTTCTCTTGAAATGCTTGTGCAATACCGCCCCCTGCCCATTCGCGGCCAATCGGCCGCTAGCAGGGGGTGTCAATCAATCCGATCGTATCCGATCGGGCTGATTGCTGTCCGCCGCCTCAGAGGTGGTGGATGAGTTAAGGAGCAGCGGTCTTATGACTGCTGCTTCTTAACCTATGTTTCTGGCGAGCCTAAAGGCTCGCACGTAAACTGCTGCATTTGCAACATAATAAATCAGCTCCTATGTGTGTACATATGTATTTATGTATTTATATGTGTACATATGTATTTACAGACATATATACACATATAATACATAAATACATACGTACACATATATAAACATACATATAAGTGCAATGGAGTTCTTTACAGTCAAATAGATGAAAACATGTAAAATCATATTTATTTAATATTTATGTTTAAAAGGACATGAAACCCATATTTTTTCTTTCATGATTTAGAAAGAGAATGCAATTTTAAACATCTTTCTAATTTACTTCTATTATCTCATTTGTTTTATTCTCTTGATATTCTTTGCTGAAAAGCATATCTAGATATGCTCAGTAGCTGCTGATTGGTTGCTGCACATAGAAGCCTGATTGGCTCACCCATGTGCATTGCATTTTCTTCAACTAAGGATATCTAAAAAATGAACCAAAATAAATAATAGAAGTAAATTGAATTACACAGATTCCAATGCAGCAAAAGATTCTGGGCACAATATGCAAATGAGGTTCACAATGACTCACTTTTTTACTTCAATCTGCTTTTACGCAGGCTCCATTTACATCACGAAACAGGCTGTCCTGGAATGGTTCTAAATCACTGTACTAACCCTAGCTTAGTTTATAAGCTGTGAGAACAGTGATGCTATGGTGTAAAGGGAGTCTGCGTAAAAGCAGATTTAAGTAAAAAAAATGAGTCATTGTGAACCTAATTTGCATATCTTACCCAGAATCCTTTGCTGCATTGGAAACAGTGTAATTCAGAGGTTTTCTGTGGGAAAAACAAGCCTTCTGGCTTGTCTAGATTTGTTAATGAACTACACAATGAGTTATTTTCTCTATATTGTGTGCATAGTGGAGGATTTTAAACTCACTTTTCGCCTCCCCATAATTTTAAATGTTCTTGTATAATCAAATATATGTGTGTGTGTGCGCAAAAAACCCCCATCAGATATATATAGAAATATGTATTTATAAATAGAACATATTCTTGTTCTGTTTCATTTGAGCTCTATCTGTACTTGAACTGTCTGCATGCTTCTTGGAGTAATACGTTCTGCTTTTCTGCTGCCGTTATGCATCTATGGCTTACCTCACTACTACTACTCATATTGACTATTGAGCCATGGACACCACTTACATCTTGCTATACTCTGCTTTGTGCTGAACTGTCTACATTAACCCTAGCGTTGTCATGCTTATGATACAGTATATGCGCATTTGTTATTTCTGCATGTTGCTTATTTTATTCTTTCTACTAGCTATTTGTAAGTGGATTCACTCTGACAACTTAGATCCCTGCTTGTTACGCTGCCCGGAATATACCCCCCTGTTTCTTCTGGCGGTTCTGTGTACAGCAAGGGTGTAGTTGGTTGGAGTATCATCATACTTGTTCTGGTTGTAACTATTTAATTCATTTTGCTTTTGCTTGAACATATGTATGCAGTGTGCAGTGTCCGCATATGACATAGTTTTTTAGTGTGTGTATGCCTTGTACGTGTATTTGTGCTTGTGATGCAGGTTTTTCTTGCCATTTTTTTAATACTGTGGATTTTTTTATATTTAATAAATATTAAGGAATTAAATGCCCTACATTTCCTGAGTGTCTGCTGTAACATATCTAAGTAATAACTTAACACTTAACAGTTGAACTATAATAATTTTGTCAATAAAACTCGACACATTAGGTGGGTGAAAGACCCGTGGGTCATATTTATTAATACCAGCAATGGGAACTGGCAATGACAGGTAAATCAATCACGGGGCCTACATAACTAACTATATATATAACCCCTTGCAGACCACAAGGCGGAGATACTCAACGCAGCTTTAATATAGGGGTTCTCAGCCCGTTAATAATCAGCCCGAGCACGCCCAAGCATACCAAGCCTGTGACGTCACCCTGACCGCAATGGCCGTCATTCAAACCTCCTTCCAGCCTGCAGCCGTGATCCTGACCACCCGCCACAAGAGACAGACCTGCAAATTAAATGGTCCAGACTCTTGCCACCACCACTATATCCTTAGGAGTAACGCCTGCCTGATGTTCTGAAGGAACAAATCTACCTTTGCCGGTTCTAAATGAACCCCATCCTGCCTATATAAACCCTTATGGGCTGCTGAGATGTTCCCATGCTCTATAACAAAACCCTCAAGGTCCCCTACCTGCTTCCTCAGGTCCCTATTTATCTTTTTCCTGACCTGAAAAGCCGCTTTATGGCACACCATGTGCTTCCACCTCAATCTAGGGATCACATTCGACCACCTGATTCGCACACCTGGAAACCAGAGTCTGAACTGCCGCAGATCCGACTGCATTGCCCGGATTAAATCCAATGTTGGGATGGTCCCCACATCATTGGCGCCATCATGTAAGATCAGAATGTGGGGTTTTTCCCACCTTCTTGTGGAATCCAGTAACAATGCAGGCAGATCTGCCCAGGTCAAACCCCTGCGCCCTTGCCAACGCAACACATCCTTGGACGATGGAAATCCCAGCTGCTATCCTCCTGGCATTGCTGCGGCTCTAATTGCAGCCCAGTGCACATATGAATGGCAGATGATCCACACCCGTACAGGACCTGGACGTATGCCTGAAACAAAGAAAAACAAGAGTTAGCTTGCACGCCTACTGGACCTGACCATCATTTACCATGGCCAACCCCCCTTTGTTCACCCATGCAAGCCCCATTCCCTTAATGCCCCATCGTCATCAACCTATACTCTTATGCGTACAGAGGCTTAACATAGGCTTTGTACTGCTGCAATCTCCAATGCCCTAAGGAGCGAATGCGATCTGATGACCAACCTGGCTCTGCTACCGTCGTGGCCGCCCCTACCCTAAATGAGTGGGGCTGCTACCTGGCCTAACACCATCCTAAACTGGTATCTGGTCAGCGGGTCTCCATTTGCATGTATAAGAAACCTGGAGGAGCCTCCTGGCCCACATCCAGTTATGAAGAGACCAGACATACTGGGCAACAGGTGGCCCCTGGCTGCCCTGGCAAGGAAAGCCAGGCTCCCCAGCCCTCCTGGTCCGTCTTAGATTGTGCATGACTCCCCCCGATATGGTCGTCTTGGCGCGTGGGACCAGCTCCCCTACTCTCAGTGCCCCGTGAAATGCCAGACCAAAGGCTGCCCCGAAGAGCTGAACCTCAAAAGGAGAGGAGCAGGTCTCTGGTAATACCGCCAGCAATTTAACCAGTCGATCTGCTGTAATGGGTTCCCTAGCATCATGCCTCAGAACCTCCAATCGGCCCCACCCCCGAATTAACTGTTTCATTAGGAAGGAGCACGATGCATCATGAAATGTGTATAACCTGCAAAAGAAGGCTACGGCAGAAAGCCTAGAGACCACTGCTCCCTTTTTTACTTGCTTACCTCTCAGGTCAGCCAACCACTGCAAAAAAAATCCCTGCTCACCTTCACAAGAAGGAAACTCATGGAGGTCGCAGAAACCTACCCACTCACTCCAATACCTCACGTAGGCCGACCAAGTGTTGGGTGCCAAAGAAGCCCGTAATAAGGGGATCAGCCGCTGCAGTCCTTCACCATCTGCCACAGAAAGAGAGGGCAAGAAAGACCATTAGGAGCCGCAGTTGGCACCGCCGCCCTAAACGCCTCCCACTGAAAGCGAGACAATGCGTCCGCCACTATGTTCTGGACCCCTGGGACATGACAAGCCCTAAAATCAATGTTCCACTGCAGACATCTCAACACCAGGTGCCGCAGGTAATGCACCACCACAGGCGATGAGGCTGAAAGTCTGTTAATGGCAAAAACTACGCTGAGATTATCCTTCCAGAAAATCACAGCCTTGTTGCTGAAGAGGTGCCCCCACAGCTCAACTGCAACTACGATGGGAAACAGTTCCAAGAAGTAAAGGTTCCGTGTAAGCCCTAGGCCTGCCCACTCAGACGGCCATGGCTCCGCACTCCATGCCTCTTCAAAGTAAGCCCCGTATCCAGATGCCCCTGCAGCATCTGTGAACAGATGCAAAGACTGATTGGACACTGGGCCATTCCTCCACATACAGACGCCATTAAAATCTTGTAGGAACCATTCCCAAACCTTCAAATCCGCCACAAGATCCCCCGTGATCCGGATGCGTTACGCTGCTGTCCTGCCACCCCCCAATCTCCGTTCCAACCTATTGCTAAAGATCCTACCCCACGGGATGACTCTCCCCATGATGTTCAGGAGACCCAGGAGCGACTGCAACTCCCTCAGTGAACATGTTTGTGATGCGGCCATGGCGCGAACCGTCATCAACATTCGAGCCACCTTCTCTTCAGACAGCCTGCATACCATTGCCACGGAATCTATTTCTATGCCAAGAAACGTCAAGCACGTGCAAGGTCCCTCCGTTTTATCTTCGGTAAGGGGAACCCCAAACCTAGCCATCATGAACCTCATGACGCTCATCAAGGAGGCACATTCCCCTGAATCGGCAGCCCCCACTAGAAGGAAATCATCCAAATATTGTGCGATCTTGTCACTTCCCGCTGCTGATGCAACCGCCCAGTGGAGGAAGGTACAAAATGCCTCAAAATAAGCACAAGATATAGAACAGCCCATAGGCAGGCAACGATCTACATAGTAACCCCCTTCAAACCAACACCCCATCGGTCTGAAAGATGATGGGTGGATCGGGAGAAGCCGAAACGCAGATTCTATGTCCAATTTAGCCATCAAGGCCCCAGGCCCCCTTTCAAACGACTGGTAGTGGACAGAGCTCAAATCCTCTGGAATGGCGTCGTTCACCTACTGCCCCTTTCAGGTAGGATAAATGCTGAATGAGCCGAAACTTATCCGTTTCTTTTTTGGGAACCACTCTGAGAAATTACCAAGTCTGTAATTGGCAAGTCCTCAAAAGGTCCTACAACCCTGCCCAAAGCTACTTCCTTACCCAGCTTGTCCCTGACCGCCTCCGGGTACTGAGAGGCCAATTTTAGGTTCTTCCGAACCTGAGACCCCAGCACCTGGCCCACTACCGGAATAGTAAAACCCAGTCACAGGCCGGCATCCAGCAATCGAGCAGCCGCCCTGTTCGGGTACCTGCTCAGCCACCTACCAATAATAGGGACCCTAAGAGGGGAATCCGCCCTTTCCCGCAGCGCTTCCCTTAGACCCGAACCGTTCAGTTTGGGTGTCCCGCTTCTTGGAGCAATCCGCCCCAGGGTGTTGCCCGCTGCAGAACTTGCAGACGTGCTTGAACGTGCAGGATGTGCCCCTCTCACATGCCTTATCCTGGTAACGCCAACACACACACCCTTGCTGCCATCGAAAGCACAGGGGCTGCCTTACCCAGAGGTGTAGATCCATGGTCCCAAAGTTAAGCAATGGGTTACCCACCTTCTTTTTACGGTAGATCATGTCATACTCCCTCCAGGCTCCATTGGCAAATTTCCAACGTACAGCATCTATCGTGTCAACATACTTAAACAACGCGGTACCCTGATCTGTGAACTTCTCTAGATAGCATGTGGCATATAACTGGAAACACCGATGCCATTCTTCAAATGTATCGGGCCGTTTTAATTTTTTAGGGCCCGTCCCATCTTCCGCCATTTCTTTGAATTTAAACGCTTCTGCGGATAACTCAAACGTGTTGAGGTACTTACCGTCCTGGATACGCTTCACCATCTTTGACTTAAGGTGGGCATGCAAACTATGTACTTGACATGAATAAGTGTCCCCATATACAGCCGCTTTCCTATTCACAGCCTGTGGTGAACCCCCCTGTACCCCTGGGGGTTGTGATGACTGGGCCAAGCCACTGACATTACCCTCCACGGGTTTGCCCCTACTCATTTTTCTTAACATCCTATACATTCTCCTGTGGCTTTTCATGTGTAAACCCAAGGACCCATCTATCTCAGACCCAGACCCACTGGAACTAGAGGAGTCACACCTTCCCCGAGAAAAACCAAGTTGGCACTCACCAGCTGGGGTAGCCATGGGACCCTGGCCGGATCCAGATGGGCTGTTGTCACCCGCCCGTGTCACCACCCCTCTAGGCACGAGAGCTCTGGAACTCTGGGCAGCCATATCTCTGCTGGATGAAGATGCCATAGGTACCTGAAAAACAGAAGACAAGAGGGGAGTACCACAGGAAGAGCCAGCCGCCTCCTCCCTATCCTCCCCAACGCCATATTCCTGATACCCCTCACGGTTACTATCACTCACACCATACAGCAAGCTGTGATCCTCATCAATACTTGCAGCCTGCCCACATGCATAATCCTCCATAAATCTAACAGCCCTGCCTCGCCCTTGTGGCTTCACCACCCTGGCCGGACTGCCCCTCTACCAGTGCCTTCTAGGCCCTCACCAGGGCTAGCGCTAATACTGGCGTGTCCCCCATTTCACCGCCCCTCTCGTAGCTATCTGCCCTGACCTGGCCGCTAAGGTCCTGCTGGGTGATAACGTACCCTGCAGGCCTCCTGTGTGTGGGTCTAAACAAACAGCATCACTAACTAGGCCCGCCATTACGCGAGACCCTTTAGGCCCAGCTCTGTCCGCAGGGGCCTTTTCCTTGAGCCCCAGCATGCGCGGGGCCGCCCTGGCCTTGCAACCACCTGAATTAGGCCGTTTGCGGCCTCCCCTCCTTTATTAGTAGCTGTAGCCGAAGCCCTTGTGCGCACACCTTGCTGCGTGTCACCTGCAGAGCCCCCCCGGATGCACTTGCTGCCAAGCATCCTGTGCCACACTTGACCCCTGTCTCCTCTCTGCCGTGACCCCCAGCTGCTTAGAATGAGCCTCCCCAGCCTTCAGATGCCCAGCCACTGCTGTTGTGACGGATTCCCCGGAAAGGACTACCGACGCAGGTAAGGCCACAACGCTCCCACTACCCACGTCACCGGCAATCGGGCCTACCGAGCCCTCCCTAGAGAAAAATCTGGAGCTCCCCTGGGACCCCCTAGACCCTGCCACCTGTGACCCCTACCTAAGGCCCACTCCGGGACCATGCCCCTCAGGCCCAGCACCCCCCGGGACCACAGACTGAAGGTCCAGGCCAACTGGCTGATAAGCCTGCATAGGCCTAGCCTCCTCAACCCTTTACTCCCGTACAGGAGAAGGGAATAAGCTAGGGCTGCCCTCCCCAACCGAGGGAGAAGCAGGAATAGACAACCCAGATCACGAGGCCCTGATCCACCGTAATATTCCCTGATGGGGATGGTGCAACCCACTCAATGTCCTCAAGATCCAACTCTTCCCATTCCACAGGTTCGCCCTCCATTGGAAAAACTGCTGCAAGCTGTGCTGTAGAAAGAGCTTCCAGGGATCCACAGGAACAAAGAGGAAGTGGCCTCCCTGCACATCCCATATATAAGGTTGGTAAACCCCTCCCAACACAATGCAACATTGTAACAAATACACACACAGCAGCAGCACTCACTCAACCAGGCCTTAACCCTTAGCTATTCTCCGGGCTAATTGCCCTGCACTTTCTTTATATTTGCTGCTTTGGATTTCATACATGAGTTTGTTGGTTGGTTTTTTAATAGTGCTGTATTCCCTGTCTTTCTGTGGGATATTTATATTTAAGTTATTCTGCCTCTTATCTTTATTCATAATTTTGGTATTAATCAATATATCTGCACCATTAGCCTAATCTAGGCCTAGTGTATATATAAAATTTGCTGATACACACTTCTGCACAACAGCTCACACTATTAGCATTTTTTCCCCACTATATTTTTCTTGATCTAATATTCTTGTATGTGAAGAACATTGGAATGTGAAATATTCATATTTATATGTTGGGTTATTGCACTTGAGAATATGCAATCGTGTTTGAGCGCAGCTACTGCAAAATTATGTTTTACAAGAAGAAAGTAAAACAAACAATCCATTACTTAATAGTTATCGTTCTGTGCACTATTTATTAAAGGGACAGCAAAAACCTTTAATTGCAAGACATTCCTGTTGTGTTGCTAATGAAAAGCATATTAGCTAAGTCTAAACATTTTTAAAATAAATTAACATCAATTTTACTGTGATTGTTACTATAGCCAAACTCTACCCACCATTTCCCTTATCTGGAGGAGCCAATTTAGACTTTAGTCTGCAGACAACAAGACTAGCAGTCAACTTTCAGAGATAAATTACATGGAAAGGGGGCAAAATAAATAATGAAAGTATACTGCAAAGTTTTAATAAAATTTTTAAGTTATTTACTTTCCCTTTAAGTTTATAAATAAATTTTAGGAAGACTAGGGAAAATATTTTGAAAGACTCTCTTCTAAATCAGGTAAAGTCAGTCGCACACACTATTACAAAATATAATAAATTTATAAACAACATGCAAACATACAGGTTAATACTTATATATCTATTGTTCAGCCAAGGATAGGTAACAAACAAACATGCACAAAATACTCCCCCCCTTATTTAAATGATGATATCCATAACTATAGCAAAATATGCTAGTGCAATGTTGTAGAGGGACAATATATTGATAAATATTTTGATAAATAATATATATATTCCAAAACTACATATACAATTAGCGTCACAGCAGCTTCAATTTATTTATTGTAGAATATCCCTTTAAGCTCTTAACTGTGGATGAGGAACAAGTGTGCTTTTCTGACAACCACATTGTCCTCCCATGTGTGGCGGTTTGGGAGTTAATCACCACCCCCTTGTAGATACTCCTGAATACAAAGTGGCTAAATAGCCATGTATTCTCGGGGGACTCCATGGATTCCCCTGGAATCTGAAAGTACAAGGCTGCTACAGGGAGCTTAAAGGAGCTGGATAGGTGAGTACATATTTAAGCATCTCAATATCAGCTCCCTTCAGCCCTAGAAATTCCTTAGATCAGTGCCTTGTATATCAATATAAATATATGTTATTTGTGAAGAAGATGCATCCAGTGGTAAATCCAATAAGGCCAGATACTAAAGAAATGTAATTTGATTCAATTAGATTAGTTCCACTTATTGCACTCAAAGCAGAATGGATTTCATGGGCCTTTTTTAGATATGGACCCTTTGTCTGGTCCAACTTACTATGTAGTATGGAGTAGGAAATACTGTGTTCAACCCCTTCAGATTGTTTTATGTTATAGATAATGATTCTATAGTAAGTTAATGAAACTATAGAATGCGTAAAATATTGTTAGAGTACAAAACTGTTGTCAAGAAGATGATGAATCTCCTAATAAAAGCCTTGAAGAAAATGTATGGCGGTACTTTAGATGTTATATCCTTCTTTTAAGTATAAGGAAACATTCGGCTAGATTACGAGTTGTGCGTTAGGGTAAAAAAGCAGCGTTAAGAGTTCCTAACGCTGCATATTACGCCCGCTGGTATTACGAGTCTTGAAGGATTAGGTTCACCGCACACTTCTTTGGCCTTACCGCAAAACGACGTACGTAAACTTCGTAAAGTCTTTTTTCTATGGGACTTCCATAGTGCCTTTATTACGAGTCTGTCCTGGGAGGCCAAAAAGTGAGTGGTACCCCCTACCCCGTCAAGAGTCCTAACGCATTTAAAAGTCAGTAGTTAAGAGTTTTATGGTACAACGCCATAGCATAAAACTGGTAACTAAAGTGCTAAAAAGGTTCACTAACACCCATAAAATACCTATTAACCCCTAAACCGAGGCCCTCCCGCATCGCAAATACTAAAATAAAAAATGTAACCCCTAATCTGCCTCTCCGGACACCGCCGCCACCTACATTATATGTATTAACCCCTTATCTGCTGCCCCCAACATCACCGACACCTACATTATATTTATTAACCCCTAATCTGCCTCCCCAATGTTGCCGCCACCTACCTACACTTATTAACCTCTAATCTGCCGCCCCCAACGTTGCCGACACTATAATAAACATATTAACCCCTAAACCGCCGGACTCCCGCCTCACAAACATTAGTTAAATAGTATTAACCCCTAACCTGCCGTCCCTAACATCGCCGTCACCTACCTACATTTATTTACCCCTAATCTGCCGCCCCCAACGTCGCCGCCACTATATTAAAGTTATTAACCCCTAAACCTAAGTCTAACCCTAAACCTAACACCCCCTAACTTAAATATAATTTAAATAAATCTAAATAAATATTCCTATCATTAACTAAATTATTCCTATTTAAAACTAAATACTTACCTGTAAAATAAACCCTAAGATAGCTACAATATAACTAATAGTAACATTGTAGCTAGTTTAGGATTTATTCTTATTTTGCAGGCAAGTTTGTATTTATTTTAACTAGGTAGAATAGTTATTAAAAAGTTATTAACTATTTAATAACTACCTAACTAAAATAAATACAAAAGTACCTGTAAAATACAAAAAATACAATTACCTAAATTAAATTAAATTAAATTAGCTACAACCCCCCCCCACTAATTTACAGAAAATAATAAACAAATTACAGAAATTCAAACTAATTACACCTAATCTAATAGCCCTATTAAAATAAAAAAGCCCCCCCCCCCCAAAAAAAACAACAACAAAAAAAAACTAGCCTATACTAAACTACCAATAGCCCTTAAAAGAGCCTTTTGTGGGTCATTGCCCCAAAGTAATCAGCTCTTTTACCTGTAAAAAAAAAATACAAACAACCCCCCCAACAGTAAAACCCACCATCCACACAACCAACCCCCCAAATAAAATACTAGCTAAAAAAACCTAAGCTCCCCATTGCCCTGAAAAGGGCATTTGGATGGGCATTGCCCTTAAAAGGGCAGTTAGCTCTTTTGCTGCCCAAACCCTAATCTAAAGAATAAAACCCACCAATACACCCTTAAAAAACACTAACCCCCTGAAGATCGACTTAAAGGGAGACGTCTTCATCCAAGCCAGGCGAAGTGGTCCTCCAGATGGGCAGAAGTCTTCATCCAAGATGGGCCGAATTGGTCCTCCAGATGGGCAGAAGTCTTCATCCAGACGGCATCTTCTATCTTCCCCCTTCCGGCGCGGAGCGGGTCCATCTTCAAGACATCCGACGTGGAGCATCCTCTTCATCCGACGACTAAAACAGAATGAAGGTACCTTTAAGTAATGCCATCCAAGATGGCGTCCCTTAGATTCCGATTGGCTGATAGAATTCTATCAGCCAATCGGAATTAAGGTAGAAAAAATCCTATTGGCGGATGCAATCAGCCAATAGGATTGGGCTCGCATTCTATTGGCTGTTCCAATTGAACTTTAATCCTATTGGCTAATAGAATTCTAGATTAGGTTTTATTTTACAGGTACTTTTGTATTTATTTTAGCTAGGTAGTTATTAAATAGTTAATAGTTATTTAATAACTATTCTACCTAGTTAAAATAAATACAAACTTGCCTGTAAAATAAAACTAAATCCTAATCTAGCGACAATGTAACTATTAGTTATATTGTAGCTATCTTAGGGTTTATTTTACAGGTAAGTATTTAGTTTTAAATAGGAATAATTTAGTTAATGATAGGAATATTTATTTAGATTTATTGGTTATATTTAAGTTAGGGGGTGTTAGGTTTAGGGTTAGACTTAGGTTTAGGGGTTAATAACTTTAATATAGTGGCGGCGACGTTGGGATAGCGGCAGATTCGGGGTTAATAAGTGTAGGTAGGTGGCGGCAACATTTGAGGGGCAGATTAGGGGTTAATAAATATAATGTAAGTGTCGGCGATGTTGGGGTCAGCAGATTAGGGGTTCGTACATATAATGAAGGTGGCGGCGGTGTCCGGAGCGGCAGATTAGGGGTTAATAATATAATGCAGGTGTCGGCAATGTCAGGGGCGGCAGATTAGGGGTTAATAAGTGTAAGATTAGGGGTGTTTAGACTCGGGGTTCATGTTAGGGTGTTAGGTGCAAACATAAAATGTGTTACCCCATAGGAATCAATGAGGCTGCGTTAGGGAGCTTTACGCTGCTTTTTTGCAGGTGTTAGACTTTTTTTCAGCCGGCTCTCCCCGTTGATTCCTATGGGGAAATCGTGCACAAGCATGTTACACCAGCTCACCGCTGACTTAAGCAGCGCTGGTATTGGAGTGTGGTAATGAGCAAAATTTTGCTCTATGCTCACTTCTTGCCTTTTAATGACGGGTTTCTGAAAACTCGTAATACCAGCGTTGTAGGTAAGTGAGCGGTGAGAGAAAACTGCTCATTAGCACCGCATAGCCTCAATGCAAAACTCGTAATCTAGCCAATTGTCTATAGAAAAAAATTCTCAAAAATTGCAATGTACAGAATTCCTGGTGTTGTATGTGGAGGATGCATCAACTATCGAAACCCTGGTGAGTAAATAAAATGTTTTTTTGAGTACACATTATTGTCTGTTTAACTTTTCCTTTCACTTATACATATTATGCTCTCAGACCCCAAGGCTTTTTTCTGCTGGTGCCTTAACCCACACTAAAAAGTTCACAGGTGCTACTGGATGTGCACAGAGGAGTGCGGTAAAGGAGTTGTGGGACTCAGCTGCAGTTGCACTTAACATAGCACAGGCAGGGAAGTCTACATGTAAGATGGAACAGTATTTGTGATCTGAATGTTGGAAATTAGCTTACAACCCCAATTCCAAAAAAGTTGGGACAGTATGGAAAATGAAAAAAAAAACAAAAAAAAAAAGAGTTATTTGAAAATTCAATTCACCCTGTACTATAATGAAAACACATTTTTAACACATTGCTTGATGTGAATTTAATGTATTTTGAACATATACACTCATTTCAAATCTGATGACTAACATTTTCCAAAAAAGTTGGGACGGGGCAATTTAGGACTAATAGTGATGTGACAAGTTGAAATAAGAATGTGATGTGAAACAGGTGAGGCAATCGTGTAATCATAGTATATAAGGAGCCTCCAAAACAGGCCTATTCCTCTAAGAGCAAGGATGGGTTGAGGCTCGTCAATCTGCCAACAGATGCGTCAGGGAATAATCCAACACTTTGAGAATTACATTCCCCAAAGACAAATCGGTAGGATTTTGGGCATTTCACCTTCTACAGTGCATAATATAATTAAAAGATTCAAGTAATCCGGTCAAATATCAGTGCATAAAGTGCATAAAGGCCAAAAAAACACTTCTGAATGTGCGTGATCTCCAATCCCTCAGACGTAACTGTCTCAAAAACCATCATGAGTCTGTAATGGATATCCTGACATGGGCTCGGGAATACTTTGGTAAACCTTTTTCGGTCAACACCATTCGCAGCTGCATCCACATATGCAAGTTAAGGCTTTACTATGCAAAGCAGAAGCTATACATCAACACTGTCCAGAAGTGCCGCCTACTTCTTTGGGCTCGGTCTCCTCTGAGATGGACAGTAGCACAGTGGAATTGTGTTTTGTGGTACGATGAGTCAACATTTCAAATAGTTTTTGTAAAAAACAGCCATCGTGTTCTCTGGGTCAAAGAGGAAAAGGATCATCCATGCTGTTATCAGCATCAGGTCCAAAATCCAGCATCTATTATGGTTTGGTTTCTGACGACCTGAAATCTTACTACTGTCCTGCCCACTCCTCTGATATTGATGCCTGCTTCCTGATTGCTCATACTGCTACCGACCTGAATCCAGCAAATAACAAAGGTAATACCTTTACATAATCTTACTTTTTTAATTGCTTTTAAAGTCTTTATCCAGAGAAAACACTCACCAAATCAACAAAAATCTTCAGGAAGAGACCTTTGTTGTTACAACGTGTTTCTGTCTTAGAGGTCTTTAGAAAATAAATGTGCAGTATAGATATGTCTAAAAACGTTTTCTGTTTTCTTCTTAAATGTAACCTCAGTTATTTCATTTTGGCAATGATCAGGCTGCAGATCTCGAACAGGAGGCTAAATAAGAAGCAAAGGCAGGAACATATATCTAGCCTAAAAGACAATGTAACTGGAATCATCTTGAGAGTTCCAGGATATACAAAATTATGATCAGGGAGTTTTACATTTTCAAAATAGATTTAACCCCTTAATGACCGAGGACATGCAGGATACGTCCTCAAAAAAAAGGCAGTTAACGCCTGAGGACGTACCCTGCACGTCCTCGGTGTGGAAAGCAGCTGGAAGTGATCCTGCTCACTTCCAGCTGCTTTCCGGTTATTGCAGTGATGCCTCGATATGGAGGCATCCTGCAATAACCTTACATGGCCATCCGATGCAGAGAGAGCCACTATGTGGCCCTGTCTGCACCGGACATCGATGGCCGGTATCGTTGGTGGGTGGGAGCTGACTTGGGAGGCGGGTGGGCGGCGGGACCGCCGTGTGACGTCAAGAGGGGCGGGATCAGGGGCGGGACCACCGGGGGGGCGCGCACAGACGCGCGCGTGCATGGAGGGTGGCGGGCGGGCGCGTGCACAGGGCGGGAGCGGGTGGGAACCGCTATACTACGGAAAAAGTTTTTAGTAAAAAGTGGCCTAATCTTGTTTGTGCAAAAGCACAAAAAGAGATCATGGAGGGGTGGGGGGTTGGTTTTGTGTGGGGGAAGCTACACTACAGAAAAGTTTAAAAAATTTAAAAAAAAAAAAAAATTCTTCTAAACTGGGTACTGGCAGACAGCTGCCAGTACCCAAGATGGCGCCCATTTAGTTAGAGTGGGAGGGTTATAGAGCTGTTTGGGGGGGGTCAGTGAGGTTGGGGTCTAAGGGGGGATCGTACACAGTAGCATATGTAAATATGCTTTTAAAAAACAAAACAAATAAAAAAAAAATATCTTTTATTTTAGTACTGGCAGACTTTCTGCCAGTACTTAAGATGGCGGGGACAATTGTGGGGTGGGGGAGGGAAGAGAGCTGTTTGGGAGGCATCAGGGGGTCTGATGTTTCAGGTGGGAGGCTGAGCTCTACACTAAATCTAATATTAACCCTGCAAGCTCCCTACAAGCTACCAAATTAACCCCTTCACTGCTAGCCATAATACACGTGTGATGCGCAGCAGCATTTAGCCGCCTTCTAAATACCAAAAAGCAACGCCAAAGCCATATATGTCTGCTATTTCTGAACAAAGGGGATCCCAGAGAAGCATTTACAACCATTTGTGTCATAATTGCACAAGCTGTTTGTAAATGATTTCAGTAAGAAACCTAAAATTGTAAAAAATGTAACGTTTTTTTTTTAATTTGATCGCATTTGGCGGTGAAATGGTGGCATGAAATATACCAAAATGGGCCTAGACCAATACTTGGGGTTGTCTACTACACTACACTAAAGCTAAAATTACCCCAAAAAGCTCCCTACATGCTCCCTAATTAACCCCTTCACTGATGGGCATAATACACGTGTGGTGCGCAGTGGCATTTAGTGGCATTCTAATTACCAAAAAGCAACACCAAAGCCATATAAGTCTGCTATTTCTGAACAAAGGGGATCCCAGAGAAGAATTTAAAACCATTTGTGCCATAATTGCACAAGCTGTTTGTAAATAATTTCAGTGAGAAACCTAAAGTTTGTGAAAAAATTTGTGAAAAAGTGAACGATTTTATTTATTTGATAGCATTTGGCGGTGAAATGGTGGCATGAAATATACCAAAATGGGCCTATATCAATACTTTGGGTTGTCTACTAAAAAAATATATATACGTGTCAATAGATATTCAGAGATTCCTGAAAGATATTAGTGTTCTAATGTAACTAGCGCTAATTTTGAAAAAAATAAATGGTTTGGAAATAGCAAAGTGCTACTTGTATTTATGGCCCTATAACTTGCAAAAAAAGCAAAGAACATGTAAACATTGGGTATTTCTAAACTCAGGACAAAATTTAAAAACTATTTAGCATAGGTGTTTTTTGGTGGTTGTAGATATGTAACAGATTTTGGGGGTCAAAGTTAGAAAAAGTGTTTTTTTTTTCAATTTTTCCTCATATTTTTTAATTTTTTTATAGTAAATTATAAGATATGATGAAAATAATGGTATCTTTAGAAAGTCCATTTAATTGCGAGAAAAACGGTATATAATATGTGCAGGTACAGTAAATGAGTAAGAGGAAAATTACAGCTAAACACAAACACCGCAAAAATGTAAAAATAGCCTTGGTCCCAAACGGACAGAAAATGGAAAAGTGCTGTGGTCATTAAGGGGTTAAAGGGATACTAAACCCAAAAGTTTTCTTTCATGATTCAGATAGAGAATACCATTTTAAACAACATTCCAATTAACTTCTATTATCTTATTTGCTTCATTCTTTAGATATCCTTTTGCTGAAGAAATAGCAATGCACATTGGTGAGCCAATCACATGAGGCAATTATGTGCAGCCACCAATCAGCAGCTACTGAGCCTATCTAGATATGCTTTTCAGCAAAGGCTATCAAGAGAATGACGCAAAATAGATAACGGAAGTAAATTACGGCCAGATTACAAATTTTGCGTTATGAGTGGTGCGGTGCTAACTTGCACATTAAAGTCACCGCTCACTTGCCTACAGCACTGTTATTACAGGTTTTCCTAAACCCGGCGTTATTAGTCAAGAAGTGAGCATAGAGCAAAATTGTGCTCCATACCACACTCCCATACCAGCGCTGCTTAAGTCAGCGGTGAGCTGGTTGTACGTGCTTGTGCACGATTTCCCCATAGACATCAATGGGGAGAGACGGCTGAGAAAAAGTCTAACACCTGTAAAAAAGCAGCATAAAACTCCGTAACGCAGCCTCATTGATTCCTATGGGGAAACAAATTTTATGTTTACACCTAACACCCTAACATGAACCCCGAGTCTAAACACCCCTAATCTTACACTTATTAACCCCTAATCTGCTGCCCCCGACATCGCCGACACCTACATTATACTTATTAACCTCTAATCTGCTGCCCCCAACATCGCCGACACCTACATTATATTTATATTTATTAACCCCTAATCTCCCGCCCCCAATGTCGCTGCAACCTACCTACACTTATTAACCCCTAATCTGCCACCCCCCAACGTTGCCGCCACTATAATGAACATATTAACCCCTAATCTGCTGTCCCTAACATCGCCGCCACCTACCTACATTTATTAACCTCTAATCGGCCGCCCCCAACGTTGCCACCACTATACTAAATTTATTAACCCCTAAAGTCTAACCCTAACCCTAACACCCCCTAACATAAATTAATTAAAATAAATCTAAATAAAACTAACTATTAATAACTAAATAATTCCTATTTTTTTTTTTTTATTATTAATTTTTATTGTTCAGCAAAATAATTTCCAACATTTTATTTAGACGATACAAGGCCCAGTTTTAACATCAACAAAAGAATTAAGTCAGGACTTGACTAACTTAATAATTTTACCTAGATTAATCACAATTTAACTAACAGATAATTATACAATGATCAATTGGCATCGAGTAAGTCCTAGCTATGCCAAGTACAATAGTTATCGAATATGGACCTACTTATTTCTTTAACATTTCTAAGTTCCCCTGTCCAGATTATTTACTTCCAATTTAGGAAAGCCAGGGGAAACAATCGAAGTATGGGATTACATTCAGCTGAATTTTTGCTTTATGTGAACCCCCAGGCCAGCTGAAGGAAGGAGAAGAAAAAGAAAAAAAAAAAAAAATAGGGAAGAGAAAGAAAAAAAAAAAAGGGGGGGGGGGGGAAGAGGAAGAAAGGGGGAAGGGGAACCCCCCTAAATAATTCCTATTTAAAATTAAATACTTACCTGTAAAATAAATCCTAAGATAGCTACAATATAACTAATAGTTACATTGTAGCTAGCTTAGGGTTTATTTTTATTTTACAGGCAAGTTTGTATTTACTTTAACTAGGTAGAATAGTTAGTAAATAGTTATTAACTATTTACTAACTACCTAGATAAAATAAATACAAATTGACCTGTAAAATAAAACCTAACCTGTCTTATACTAACACCTAACCTAACCCTACAATTAAATAAATTCCCTAAATTAAATACAATTAACTAAATTCAAAACAATTAGCAAAATTACAAAAAAAGCACTAAATTACAGAAAATAAAAAACAAATTATAAGATCTTTAAACTAATTACACCTAATCTAATAGTCCTATCAAAATAAAAAAAAGCCCACCCAAAACAAAAAAACCCTAGCCTAAACTAAACTACCAATAGCCCTTAAAAGGGCCTTTTGTGCGGCATTGCCCCAAAGAAATGAGCTCTTTTAACTGTAAAACAAAATACAAACAACCCCCCCAACAGTAAAACCCACCACCCACACAACCAACCCCCAAATAAAACCCTAACTAAAAAAACCTAAGCTCGCCATTGCACTGAAAAGGACATTTGGATGGGCATTGCCCATAAAAGGGTATTTAGCTCTATTGCGGCCCAAAGCCCGGTAAGATCCACTTACCGGGAGAAGTCTTCATCCAACCGGCAAGATTTCCTCAACAAAGCCAGCAGAAGTGGTCCTCCAGACGGGCAGAAGTGGTCCTCAAGACGGGCAGAAGTCTTCACCCAGACGGCATCTTCTATCTTCATCGTTCCGACGTGGAATGGCTTCATCTTCAAGACATCCGGCGCAGAGCATCCTCTTCAATCGACGGCCTCTTCTGGAATGAATGTTTCTCTAAGTGAAGTCATCCAAGATGGCGTCCCTTAGATTCCGATTGGCTGATAGAATTCTATCAGCCAATTGGAATTAAGGTTGAAAAAATCCTTTTGGCTGATGCACTCAGCCAATAGGATTGAACTTCAATCCTATTGGCTGGTCCAATCAGCCAATAGGATTGAGCTCGCATTCTATTGGCTGATTGGAACAGCCAATAATGTAGAACAGCATTTCCAGCTTCCTTATATTCAGATGAAACATATATAGCACCCCATGCACCTGTCAGTAAGCTTGTGGTGAAGAAAAAAAATAAGGTCATTATAAAAAACATTGAATCCTGAAATGGAATTTATATAGCCCTCTGGACTTAGAGTACCTCACTAGTATGTTAAAACAAAGAGGCTCAAATAGCACTGAACCAACTACAAATTGTGATAGCCCCTTAGATATTCTTAAAAGACTTATTTATTAAAGGGACATATGACTTTTGAGAATGTTGCAAAATTTAAGACCAACCTGGTTATTTATAAAGACAGATAATGATCCATGTGCCTGGTAATAGGGATGGGCGAATGTGTTTATATTCAAATTCGAATGTTAGAACGAATGTTATTGTAGAAATTCGATTTACATAATCGAATGTTGTTAAGAATGAATATTCTCAAAAATTCTATAATCGAATGCTATGCTAGTTTTGGAATGTCACTTTTGAATTCAAATGTTCATAATTAAATCGAATGTTCACATTCAAAATTTCAAATGTAACATTCGATTTAACAAATACTATTGAGAAGTTCAATAGTTCATGTGGTAGGGAATTTAGTAAATTGATACATAATAGATACAAATATTTAAATTTGAATGTTTCTATTTTGAATATTGCATAATTTGAATATTACATTTAAAAAAGCATTAGAAATACTATTACAAATATATCAATTGAAAAAATTTTTAGAATATTGTATAATTAGAATATTACATTTAAATAAAGCATTAGAAATACTATTACAAATAAATAAATTAAAAAAAATTGAATTTGAATATTGCATAATTCAAATATTAAATTTAAAGAAGGCATTAGAAATACTATTGCAAATATATAAATTAGATTTTTTTCAAATTTGAATATTGCATAAAAAGTTGTGCAAACATTTGAAATTCAAAAATGAACAAATGTGTGAAAATTTGTTTCATTTTTTGAATGTTGCGAAACATTCAACCATATCTACCCTACCTGTTAACAACAAAAACTCATGGAAGCATTGCAAAATGCTTCTATTCAAAATGTGGTTGGATATCCAATTAAACGTTAAAATAAATCTGGAATAAAACAAGATATGCCACATGAAACAAGGCAACATGGGTGTGAGGCTGTTAGATTAGAAAAATCCAAACATTATGCAATACCTTGTGGAATAATGAATGCAATTGTTGAGTAAACTATGCAAAACCCATATTTTTAATGGAATTTAATTGAAAAATGAAAATATCATGAATACATTTGCTAACTACTCCTTTAGGCTCTTCCAATATATTATAAGAGACTTAATTTACTCTTTTGCCAGTGAAGGGAGACTTAAGAACTCAAAGTGTACAGCTTAAACCGAATACACTGGGAGCTAAGTAAAATAATTGTTAATGTTTGTTAAGAATAAAGGGTAATATGAATCACTAAAATTAGACAATAGTGATGTCGCGAATAGTTCACCGGCGAACATAGCATGTTCGCATTCGCTGCGGCGGGCGAACATATGCGATGTTCGATCCTCCCCCTATTCGTCATCATTGAGTAATACTTTGACCCCCTACCTCACAGTCAGAAGACACATTCCATCCAAACAGCAGCAGACACTCCCTCCCAGACCCTCCTACCTCCAGCATCCATTTTAGATTCATTTGGAAGCTGCATTCTTAGTGAGAGGAGGGACAGTGTAGCTGCTGCTGATTTAAAAGGAAAATTGATAGCTAGGCTAGTGTATTCAGTGTCCACTACAGTCCTGAAGGACTCATCTGATCTCTGCTGTAAGGACAGCACCCCAAAAAGCCCTTTTTAGGGCTAGAACATCAGTCAGCTTTATTTTTTTTCCTGTGTAATCTAATTGCAGTTGCCTGCCTGCCAAGCCACTTAACCAGTGCCACCACTCATATATGGTGTAACAGTAGTGTAAATTATAAAAACAAAAAAATTTTTGACTGTGAAACATCAGTCTGCTAGTGTAATCTAATTGCAGTTGCCTGCATGCCAAGCCACTTGCCCAGTGCCACCACTCATATCTGGTGTAACAGTAGTGTAAATTATAAAAAAAAAATAACTTTTTTGACTGTGAAACATCAGTCTGCTAGTGTAATCTAATTGTAGTTGCCTGCCTGCCAGCCAGTGTGTGTGCCAGGCCCACTTGCCCAGTGCCACCACTCATGTCTGGTGTAACAGTAGTGTAAATTTAAAAAAAAAAAAACTTTTTTGACTGTGAAACATCAGTCTGCTAGTGTAATCTAATTGCAGTTGCCTGCCTGCTAGCATGTGTGCCAGGCCCACTTTCCCAGTGCCACCACTCATATCTGGTGTAACAGTAGTGTAAATTTAAAAAAAAAAAACTTTTTTGACTATGAAACATCAGTCTGCTAGTGTAATCTAATTGCAGTTGCCTGCCTGCCAGCATGTGTGCCAGGCCCACTTGCCAAGTGCCACCACTCATATCTGGTGTAACAGTAGTGTAAATTTAAAAAACAAAAACTTTTTTGACTGTAAAACATCAGTCTGCTAGTGTAATCTGATTGCAGTTGCCTGCCTGCCAGCGTGTGTGCCAGGCTCACAGCGTATACTGTGCCCACTTGCCCAGTGCCACCACTCATATCTGGTGTAACAGTAGTGTAAATTATAAAAAAAATAACTTTTTTGACTGTAAAACATCAGTCTGCTAGTGTAATCTAATTGCAGTTGCCTGCCTGCCAGTGTGTGTACCAGGCCCACTTGCCCAGTGCCAGCACTCATGTCTGGTGTAACAGTAGTGTAAATTTAAAAAAAAAAAAAATATTTTTTGACTATGAAACATCAGTCTGCTAGTGTAATCTAATTGCAGTTGCCTGCCTGCCAGCGTGTGTGCCAGGCTCACAGCGTATACTGTGCCCACTTGCCCAGTGCAACCACTCATATCTGGTGTAACAGTAGTGTAAATTATAAAAAAAAAACTTTTTTGACTGTGAAACATCAGTCTGCTAGTGTAATCTAATTGCAGTTGGCTGCCTGCCAGCATGTGTGCCAGGCCCACGTGCCTAGTGCCACCACTCATATCTGGTGTAACAGTAGAGTAAATTTAAAAAAAAAATCTTTTTTGACTGTGAAACATCAGTCTGCTAGTGTAATCTAATTGCAGTTGCCTGCCTGCCTGCCAGCGTGTGTGCCAGGCCCACTTGCCCAGTGCCACCACTCATATCTGGTGTAACAGTAGTGTAAATTTAAAAAAAAAACTTTTTTGACTGTGAAACATCAGTCTGCTAGTGTAATCTAATTGCAGTTGCCTGCCTGCCAGCGTGTGTGCCAGGCCCACGTGCCTAGTGCCACCACTCATATCTGGTGTAACAGTAGTGTAAATTTAAAAAAAAAAACTTTTTGACTGTGAAACATCAGTCTGCTAGTGTAATCTAATTGCAGTTGCCTGCCTGCCAGCGTGTTTGCCAGGCTCACAGCGTATACTGTGCCCACTTGCCCAGTGCCACCACTCATATCTGGTGTAACAGTAGTGTAAATTAAAAAAAAAACTTTTTTGACTGTGAAGCATCAGTCTGCTAGTGTAATCAAATTGCAGTTGCCTGCCTGCCAGCGTGTGTGCCAGGCCCACTTGCCCAGTGCCACCACTCATATCTGGTGTAACAGTAGTGTAAATTTAAAAAACAAAAACTTTTTTGACTGTGAAACATCAGTCTGCTAGTGTAATCTGATTGCAGTTGCCTGCCTGCCAGCGTATGTGCCAGGCTCACAGCGTATACTGTGCCCACTTGCCCAGTGCCACCACTCATATCTGGTGTAACAGTAGTGTAAATTATAAAAAAAAAAACTTTTTTGACTGTGAAACATCAGTCTGCTAGTGTAATCTAATTGCAGTTGCCAGCCTGCCAGCGTGTGTGCCAGGCCCACATGCCTAGTGCCACCTCTCATATATGGTGTAACAGTAGTGTAAATTTAAAAAACAAAAACTTTTTTGACTGTGAAACATCAGTCTGCTAGTGTAATCTGATTGCAGTTGCCTGCCAGCGTATGTGCCAGGCTCACAGCGTATACTGTGCCCACTTGCCCAGTGCCACCACTCATATCTGGTGTAACAGTAGTGTAAATTATAAAAAAAAAACTTTTTTGACTGTGAAACATCAGTCTGCTAGTGTAATCTAATTGCAGTTGCCTGCCTGCCAGCATGTGTGCCAGGCCCACGTGCCTAATGCCACCACTCATATCTGGTGTAACAGTAGTGTAAATTTAAAAAAAAAATCTTTTTTGACTGTGAAACATCAGTCTGCTAGTGTAATCTAATTGCAGTTGCCTGCCAGCGTGTGTGCCAGGCCCACTTGCCCAGTGCTACCACTCATATCTGGTGTAACAGTAGTGTAAATTTTAAAAAAAAAACTTTTTTGACTGTGAAACATCAGTCTGCTAGTGTAATCTAATTGCAGTTGGCTGCCTGCCAGCGTATGTGCCAGGCTCACAGCGTATACTGTGCCCACTTGCCCAGTGCCACCACTCATATCTGGTGTAACAGTAGTGTAAATTATAAAAAAAAAAACTTTTTTGACTGTGAAACATCAGTCTGCTAGTGTAATCTAATTGCAGTTGCCAGCCTGCCAGCGTGTGTGCCAGGCCCACATGCCTAGTGCCACCTCTCATATATGGTGTAACAGTAGTGTAAATTTAAAAAACAAAAACTTTTTTGACTGTGAAACATCAATCTGCTAGTGTAATCTGATTGTAGTTGCCTGCCTGCCAGCCAGTGTGTGTGCCAGGCCCACTTGCCCAGTGCCACCACTCATGTCTGGTGTAACAGTAGTGTAAATTTAAAAAAAAAAAAACTTTTTTGACTGTGAAACATCAGTCTGCTAGTGTAATCTAATTGCAGTTGCCTGCCTGCTAGCATGTGTGCCAGGCCCACTTTCCCAGTGCCACCACTCATATCTGGTGTAAAAGTAGTGTAAATTTAAAAAAAAAAAACTTTTTTGACTATGAAACATCAGTCTGCTAGTGTAATCTAATTGCAGTTGCCTGCCTGCCAGCATGTGTGCCAGGCCCACTTGCCAAGTGCCACCACTCATATCTGGTGTAACAGTAGTGTAAATTTAAAAAACAAAAACTTTTTGACTGTAAAACATCAGTCTGCTAGTGTAATCTGATTGCAGTTGCCTGCCTGCCAGCGTGTGTGCCAGGCTCACAGCGTATACTGTGCCCACTTGCCCAGTGCCACCACTCATATCTGGTGTAACAGTAGTGTAAATTATAAAAAAAAATAACTTTTTTGACTGTAAAACATCAGTCTGCTAGTGTAATCTAATTGCAGTTGCCTGCCTGCCAGTGTGTGTACCAGGCCCACTTGCCCAGTGCCAGCACTCATGTCTGGTGTAACAGTAGTGTAAATTTTAAAAAAAAAAAAATCTTTTTTGACTATGAAACATCAGTCTGCTAGTGTAATCTAATTGCAGTTGCCTGCCTGCCAGCGTGTGTGCCAGGCTCACAGCGTATACTGTGCCCACTTGCCCAGTGCAACCACTCATATCTGGTGTAACAGTAGTGTAAATTATAAAAAAAAAACTTTTTTGACTGTGAAACATCAGTCTGCTAGTGTAATCTAATTGCAGTTGGCTGCCTGCCAGCATGTGTGCCAGGCCCACGTGCCTAGTGCCACCACTCATATCTGGTGTAACAGTAGAGTAAATTTAAAAAAAAAATCTTTTTTGACTGTGAAACATCAGTCTGCTAGTGTAATCTAATTGCAGTTGCCTGCCTGCCTGCCTGCCTGCCAGCGTGTGTGCCAGGCCCACTTGCCCAGTGCCACCACTCATATCTGGTGTAACAGTAGTGTAAATTTAAAAAAAAAACTTTTTTGACTGTGAAACATCAGTCTGCTAGTGTAATCTAATTGCAGTTGCCTGCCTGCCAGCGTGTGTGCCAGGCCCACGTGCCTAGTGCCACCACTCATATCTGGTGTAACAGTAGTGTAAATTTAAAAAAAAAAACTTTTTGACTGTGAAACATCAGTCTGCTAGTGTAATCTAATTGCAGTTGCCTGCCTGCCAGCGTGTTTGCCAGGCTCACAGCGTATACTGTGCCCACTTGCCCAGTGCCACCACTCATATCTGGTGTAACAGTAGTGTAAATTAAAAAAAAAACTTTTTTGACTGTGAAGCATCAGTCTGCTAGTGTAATCAAATTGCAGTTGCCTGCCTGCCAGCGTGTGTGCCAGGCCCACTTGCCCAGTGCCACCACTCATATCTGGTGTAACAGTAGTGTAAATTTAAAAAACAAAAACTTTTTTGACTGTGAAACATCAGTCTGCTAGTGTAATCTGATTGCAGTTGCCTGCCTGCCAGCGTATGTGCCAGGCTCACAGCGTATACTGTGCCCACTTGCCCAGTGCCACCACTCATATCTGGTGTAACAGTAGTGTAAATTATAAAAAAAAAAACTTTTTTGACTGTG